>NC_048298.1:31275049-31568058 GCF_013100865.1 Trachemys scripta elegans | reverse complement strand
GGGGGCTCTGCATTTTCATTTAATTTTAAATGAAGCTTCTTAAACATTTGAAAAAACCTTATTTACTTTACGTGCAACAATAATTTAGTTATATATTATAGAGTTATAGAAAGAGACCTTCTAAAAATGTTAAAATGTATGACTGGCACGTGAAACCTTAAATCAGAGTGAATAAATGAAGACTCAGCACACCACTTCTGAAAGGTTGCCAACCCCTGATCTAGACCATCCCTTACAGGTGTTTGTCTACTCTGCTCTTAAACATCTCCAATGATGAACATTTCACAACCTCCCTAGGCAATTTATTCCAGTGTTTAACCACCCTGACAGTTAGGAAGTTTTTCCTAATGTCCAACCTAAATCTCCTTTGCTGCAATTTAAGCCCATTGCTTCTTGTCCTCTCCTCAGAGGTTAAGAAGAAGAATTTTTCTCCCTCCTCTTTGTAACAACCTTTTATATACTTGAAAACTATTATCATGTCCCCTCTGAGTCTTCTCTTTTCCAGACTAAACAAATCCAATTTTTTCGATCTTCCCTCAGGATTCCATCTCCTGCATTCAGAAAGAAAAGAGAGGGTCCAAGAAACAGCACACCCTGACCCATGGCAGTTAGCAAAAGTCAGAAAAGCTTCATGAAATCCCAAAATTTAAGGTTCTGAAGTTCTGAGAAGCAAATCACCTCTGAGTCCCCACCCCAGCTAAAAAAAGAATGCTTCGGTACAATCAGATTGTAGTTCTGGTTCTGCAAAACTAATAGCTCAGTGAGTGCTGGTTTTGAAAAGTGACACTACAAATGACTTGTCCTTTGAATTCCTACAACATGTAGTATTAATATTTGTTTGATTGTTTGACTGCCAGGAGAAAGGACAATGATTGTAAACATGAAACACTGTATTTGTACAAAATACAAAATTGAGCCTTTTAGCCTGTACTAATTTCTAGGCAGGTCCTGTATTTCTTTCCCACCTACAAGTAACATTTAATTCAGTCACTCCTCCAACTTTAATGGGAATCTTGGTTACACACATGCATACATGAAAAAAGAAAAAAAGTAGCATGAAAAAAAACAAAGAGTCCCGGAAATAAAGGCATGTAGAAAACATATCCAGATCATATGGTGGGTTTTTTAAAAAACACATTTGTAATATCGAAGATACCTAAACCAGTTCCATTAACATTTTTTATTTAAAATCACTTTTGTCCTACTCATTCCCAGACAGCCAGCAGCAGATATTTTATGATTGGTTTATAAACATCTAAAAATATGGAGTTATAACAGAAAAATCAGTAAAACAACCCATATTTCAGTATCCTGAGCACAGCTATTATAATAAATTATAGAAAATTGCAAATATTATTGCTATTGCTTAGAACATTTTCATCATTTTGTAAGTTATTGTATCAATTATTGTATATTAGTTATACAAATGGACTACAGTACTGACTTCAGAACTCTGCCATTGTATGGACTTGCATAGAATCATAGAAATATAGGACTGGAAGAGACTGTGATAGGTCATCTAATCTCGTCTTTTGCACTGAGGCAGAACTAAGTATTAACTAGATCATCCTTGACAGGTGTTTGTCTAATCTGATTTTAACAATCCCCCATGACAGAGATTCCACAACCTCCCCACCTCAGCAAGGTAATTTGTTCCAGTGCTTACCTATCCTGACAGAAAGTTTTTCCTAATATCTAACCTAAATCTACCTTGCTGCAACTTAAACCCATTACTTCTTGTCCAGTCCTCAAGGGATAAGGGGAATAATTTATTACCCCACTCTTTATGACAACCTTTTACATACTTTAAGACTGTTATTGTGTCCCCCGTCAGTCTTTTCTTCTCCCGACTAAACAACCCCATTTTTTTTTCAATCTTTCCTAATAGGTCATGGTTTTTTTAGAATTTTAATCATTTTTGTTGCTCTCCTCTGGACTTTTTCAGCTTTGTCCACATCTTTCCCAAAGTGTGGTGTCCAGAACTGGAGTAGAGTGGAAGAATTAGTTGTGTCTTGCTTAGAACACTCCTGCTAGTACATCCCAGAATGATGTTCACTTTATTTTTAACAGTCTTACATTTTTGACTCATATTTAGTTTATGATTGGGGGAGGAATAGCTCAGTGGTTTGTGCATTGGCCTGCTAAAACCAGGGTTGTGAGTTCAATTCTTGAGGGGGGCCACTTAGGGATCTGGGGCAAAATCAGTACTTGGTCCGGCTAGTGAAGGCAGGGAGCTGGACTTGATGACCTTTCAAGGTCCATTCTAGGAGATAGAATGACCCCAAGATCCTTTTCTGCAGTAGTCCACCATTTCCCATTTTGTGTTTCTGGAATTGATTGTTCCTTCCCAAGTGTAGTACTTTGCATTTGTCCTTATTGAATTTTATCTTATTTATTTCAGACCATTTCTCCAGTTTGTCAGGATCATTTTGAATTCTAATTTTATCCTCTGAAGACTTTGCAACCTCTCCCAGCTTGGTATCATCTGCAAACTCTATAAGTGTACTCTCTGTGACATTATCTCAATCATGGATGAAGATATTGGATAGAACCAGACCCAGGACAGATTCCTGAAGGACTCTACTCAATATGTCCTTGCTGATTGACTGTGAACCATTGATAACTGCCCTCTGAGTATGGTTTTCAAACCAATTGTGGACTCACCTTATAGTAGATTTGTCTAGACTATATTTCCCAAGTTTGCTTATCAGAACGTCATGTGAGGCCATATCAAAAGCTTTACTAAAGTCAAGATACATCTCATCTACTGCTTCCCTCCTTCCACAAGGCTTATTCTGTTTCAAAGAAGGATATTATGTTGATTTGACATGATTTGTTCTTGACAAATCCATGTTCAGAGTTGCTTATCAACTTATTTTCTCATAGGTGCTTACAAATTTATTGTTTGATTATTTGATTCATTATCTTTCCAGGGATTTAAATTAAGCTGATTGGTCTATAGTTCCCTGGGTTGTCTTTATTCCCTTTTTTTATAGATAGGTACTATATTTGCCCTTTTCCACACATCTGGGATCTCCACGGTCCTCAAAGAGAATCACTAATGGCTCAGAGATCTCCTCAGTGAGTTCCTTAGGTATTTTAGGATGTATTTCATCAGGCCCTGTTGACCTGAAGATATCTAACTTGTCTAAATAATTCTTAACTTGTTCTTTTCCTGTTTTAGCCTCAGCTCCTACCCCATTTACACTGAGGTGCACTATATTAGTCCCCCAATAACTGCTCATTTCTGGTAAAAACTGAAATAAAAAGGGCATTTAATACTATGGCCTTTGCTACAATTTCTGTTACTGTCTTTCCCTCCTCATTGAATAATGGGCCTACCTTGTCGTGGATCATCTTCTTGCTTCTAACATATCTGTAATGTTTTCTTGTTCCCCTTTATGTCCCTAATTAGTTTAATCTCATTTTGTGTCTTGGCCTTTATAATTTTGTCAATACATGCTTGTGTTGTTTTTTATATTCATCCTTCATAATTTGACCTAGCTTTCATTTGTTGTATGACTCTTATTTTTGAGTTTCACATCTCAAAAGATCTCCTGGGTTAGCTACGGCGGTTTCTTACCATACTTCCTATCTTTCCAATACATTAGGATAATTTAACATAGTCATAGTTTAACATGACATATAGCACCAGTAATCCATTTGTTTTAGCTCGTTCTAATACAACATGTGTCATGTTACATCATTAAGGTCCTGATTCAGCAAGAACTTAATTACAGTGTGGCATATGTTTAAGTGTTTTGCTGAATCAACTGATACTTCATTCTTGGATATATAACTTCCATTAGCTTCAACAGGAGTATTGCATGCAGAAGGAATGCAGGATCAGACCCTTAACTCATATGTCTATCTTTCTATTTTTCATGTTTCTTAAAATTGTGTTCCCAAAAGAAAGATACAGAGATAGCAAATCTAATTTTCTGTTGTTTTATTAAATATCCAGCAGGCAAAGCAAGGCTCCAGTCCTGCAATGCAGTTTGTAACCACTCATGTAGAGTCCTACTGGATTCAATATGGCACTGCATAAGTGCAGAAACCCATGCTAGCAGGTCCTGTTGAGGTATTAGGGCCTATGGCTTGATCCTGCAATTTATTACACACAGGCAGGGCCAGCGCTTCCACTAGGCGACCCTACGCGGTCGTCTAGGGTGGCAGGATTTGGGGGGCGGCATTTTGCCATCCTCGGCGGCAATTAGGCGGTGGGAGTCCTTCCGCTCCGCGTCTTTGGGGCACTTCGGTGGCGGGTTCTTCACTCACTCCAGGACCCGCCGCCGAAGCGCCCCGAAGACGCGGAGCGGAAGGACCCTTGCCGCCGAATGCTCTGAGAAAGAGCGCTGCCGCCTAGGGCAGCAAAAACGCCGGTGCCACTCCTGCACACAGGAAGACCTTTGCGGTCCCACTGACTTGGAGGTTTGAAGATGCTCAGGCCTGCATCCATATGGAAAAAATTACAGTATCATGTAAAATAAGATACAATTGTCCTTAATTCTGTAACCTTTACTGAAATAAGCAAACTTTAATCTCACAAGTGATCATTTCTCATATTATTGTTTTTTTTTTTTTATAAATGTGATTGCATTTACATTGATGTTCAAGTCAAGTGTGTTAGTCTAAATATTTTAACCATCCAATATCTGAGGGAGGAGCGGGCACTGCGTGAGCTCATGAGGAAAACTAGGCACTCTTGCTGATGGATGAAGCCTGCAAGTATATGATCTACATCTTTTAAGTGCTATAGTGGGAAAGAGGAGAGTCATAAAGGCCACACTTATAGTCATTTGAGGCACATTTGGTCACTTTACATCTGAAGCATTGAGCTTTGCCCACAGATGGCTTAGAAGGTTAAAACTATAAGGCTGGACTATTGGATCTGTCATGAGATAGTTATTGGCTATGGTTGAATCTTGTTCTTGTCTCCTAGTACATTATCTGGAGGTGACACTGAGGTTCTTTAGAGGTGTATAGAAAGCTGGCTAGATCGTCAGGCTCAATAAGTAGTGATCAATGGCTCCATGTCTAGTTGGCAGCCAGTATCAAGCGGAGTGCCCCAAGGGTCGGGCCTGGGGCCGCTTTTGTTAAATATCTTCATTAATGATCTGGAGGATGGTGTGGACTGCACCCTCAGCAAGTTTGCAGATGACACTAAACTGGGAGGAGTGGTAGATACGCTCGAGGGTAGGGTTAGGATACAGAGGGACCTAGACAAATTAGAGGATTGGTCCAAAAGAAACCTGATGAGGTTCGACAAGGACAAGTGCAGAGACCTGCATTTAGGATGGAAGAATCCCAAGCACTGCTACAGACTAGAGACCAAATAGCTAGGCAGCAGTTCTGCAGAAAAGGACCTAGAGGTTACAGTGGGAGAGAAGCTGGATATGTGTTGACAGTGTACCCTTGTTGCCAAGAAGGCTAACAACATTTTGGGCTGTATAAGTAGGGGCACTGCCAGCAGATCAAGGGATGTGATCATTCCCCTCTATTCGACATTGGTGAGGCCTCATCTTGAGTACTGTGTCCAGTTTTGGGCCCCACACTACAAGAAGGATGTGAAAAAAATGGAAAGAATCCAACCAAGGGCAACAAAAATGATTAGGGGCTGGAGCACATGCCTTATGAGGTAACTGGGATTGTTTAGTCTGCAGAAGAGAAGAATGGGGGGGGGGGGATTTGACAGTGCTTTCAACTACCTGAAAGGGTGTTCCAAAGAGGATGGATCTAGACTGTTCTCTGTGGTACCAGATAACAGAACAAGGAGTAATGGTCTCAAGTTGTAGTGGAGGAGGTTTAGGTTGTATATTACGAAAAACTTTTTCACCAAGAGGGTGGTGAAGCACTGGAATGGGTTACCTAGGGAGGTGGTGGAAACTCCTTCATTAGAGGTTTTTAAGGTCAGGCTTGACAAAGCCCTGGCTGGGATGATTTAGTTGGGAATTGGTCCTGCTTTGAGCAGGGGGTTGGACTAGATGACCTCCTGAGGTCCCTTCCAACCCTGATATACTATGATTCTGTAATTGTACAAATGGGATACTTTGTTCTAAGATGGTAGATCAGTGGATTAGACACATCTTCAAACAGGGTTAGATGTGGTATGTTTTGAACCTTAATGAGCACTAAACCATTGATTTAGTAGTACTACCAGTCATGAGTAAGGATAACTCAAGAGAGAAAGGGTTTTCAGGATAAGCTTAATCAATCATAACAGTACAATATTTTCCAAAGTTAATTTTATTTACAGTTTCTTCAAGTCCATAATTTCAAAACAATTTGAAATTTCCAGTGTCCATAGGCACCGAATTCCAAGTAAAGTTCCTCGGCTGGAGGAAGGGGGAAGGAATGTAGTTATAAACTTTTTAAAGTCTTACTCACTTGGTGACCCAACAACTGAAAAGTGCTGTTCTCCTCTTGTAAAGTGATTAGTGCTGTCAGCTTGCACTGAACTCAGTGAGATTGTTTAATACCTTGCAAAATGAAGCCCATAGTTCCTAGCCAATAAAGCATCCTTGTTATTTAACAGTAAGAACAAATACAGCAATGGATTGATGCCTAAATATCTAAACCTCACAGCAATTAATGGCCTTGATTCTAAAGCTGTGTGAACAAAGGTAATTGTGTTTCACAGAGGATTTTGATATTTCATAATTTGGTTCTTTTCCAATTTGGAATGAAAACCAAAAATTTCAAAATTCTCCATGAAAGGAAATGAAGCCTTGGATTAGAAACAGTCTGCATAGTGGGCTGCTCCAGGGTCACTGGCTCAGGGACAGTCCACATGGCAGACTGCTTCAGATTTATGGACACTGGAAGCCCTGGGAGACTGAACTGCTAAGGAGTTACGAGCTTGGGAGCCAGGGCTTTCAGACTCCTAGCTCCTCCTCAACCTTCCTGGAAGTCTAAAGGGAGTCGGGAAGCCCTGAATGAGCTGAGAGCCTTGGAGCTTGGGAACTGGGGCTCTTATGGCTTCCATATTCCCAGCTCCTCAGCAATCTGCCTAGCGAGCTGCAGTCAGGACCCTGAAGACCTGGCTGAGTCAAGGACCTCAGAGTCTGGCAGCTGCGGCTCCCCGGGCTTCCGGGCTTCCAGCTCCCTGTTGGCTGACAAGCTGGTTACTGAAGAGCCAGGCTGGTGAGCTGGTAGAAACAAGGCAGGCTTACACCAGAATGCTGCCTCTGTTCCATTGCAATTTCATTGAATTCAAACCATCTCCATAAAATGTTTAGATTTTGAGGAACGGGCATTCTCTGGAGGGAAAATGTTCTATCAAACAACTTCCAACCACCTCAATTTAATTCAGGTGTGTGCTTAGGATATAAGAATATGTTGTTACTAATCAGTATGATTTCCTGAATTGGATTCATAATTGATTTAAAACCAGATACTTATAAAACAACAAGAATCTGATTTTTCATTGCCCTGCATAGAATATCAGGGTTGGCAGGGACCTCAGAAGGTTATCTAGTCTAACCCTCTGCTCAAAATCCCCCAATGGCCCCTTCAAGGATTGAACTCACAACCCTGGGTTTAGCAGGCCAGTGCTCAAACCACCGAGCTATCCCTCCCTCCTCCGATTGTGTGTGGTCATTTATACCAGTGCAAAGCTGGTGTGAAATGCTACCATGCTCATCTGGTTTGCATAGGTGTACGACTCTGCAATATGGAAGGCAGTGGAGAATCAGTCCCTAAGCAAATAAACATAAACTGTATATAAATTTTATTTTTAAAGTATTTTCAGAGCAGTTAGTGTCAAAAGAAGCGAATGATAAAAAAGTAAGACATTTAGTTATGCATTGAATATATATATACATACTAGTGATAAACTTGTACAAATAAGAATTTCATCCAGGTACCTCTTTTTTTTCTTTCCCCAGATGGTGATATTTATTATCTGAGAGAAATTGCTAAGAGATTAGATCACAATGTTTAGTCTTCCGCACATGTTTATTAATATGTTTAGTGTCCCTAAAACCAAAATCAGTTATTTCATTAAGAGCTCAATAATTTATGCAGAAGCTAAAACAAACCTTGTATTATTATGATACATCTAATATTTCAACCAAGATGCTTTGCTTTTAAACAGCACTAAATTCATTATAGTCAATTATCAAAGAGAAAACCAACAACTAAAGTGTAAGCTTAAATCTGTGAAGCTGTTAACTTGCTTTCGAGTCTACTTCATTTGTTTGGAAGTCTAAAACTTTTAGTAACTTGAGCCAATTTGGTGTGGAGCCAAATAATAAACTACTCAGCTCTAGCTTCCAACTGCATTTAATATCACTTTCTGTTCAGTCAACCAATTTGAACTCAATTAAAGTCCTCCTATAATGCCTTCTCATTTGTGTTAACACAATCTGAAGTACTGTAAATTGAAGCATCATCAGTGTAAACATGTAGATAGCAGATTTGGTAATAATTGCTAGCATATCATTTATGGAAATAAAAAAAATAGCAGTTGGCCTAATACACTTCCTAGTGGAGTACAGACTGGGTGTTGCAATAATCAAGACATTCTTAAAAGTTATCAATGCAATTTTATTAAATTGACAAATATAGTAGCCTCCAAACACCTACATACAATATAAATGGTTAATTTTAATTTTGCATACCCACTGAATGAAAATAATTAAAACCTTGACAATTCCCAAAGATTTGTTTTATATGATATACTGTCAAGTTTCTTTGTGGGTATTTAATTTCCTCTTTATTTTGGCAATCAAAGGCAAGATAGAAATAAATCCATGTTCCTTGCATTTATTATATCATTGTCAACTTTATGCAAAGGAGAAGCGAAGATCTTGCAGGCCCAATTAAGGAACAGGATGTTCTCTCACTTGTGGCCTATTTGGTTATCACAGAGATTATCATTGTGCTTATCATTGTGTAAAGGAATCTGACACTGAAGCTAAATGAGCAATAGTCCAAGGGAAGGGAACAGGCAGCAAAAAGTGAGTTAAATTAAGAAATATGGGATTGTTTGTATATATGTGTCATGATCACTTTACACTATATTATATCCTGTTCCTTCCCCAACATCTGCATCAGAGGAGGCTTATAACACTGGCTGAAATGCTGCAGCTGCTGAGCAGGAGTGGAGGAGTTGGATGCCAGAAGTCTCTATAGCAGAGCTGCATATGCTTAATGTTGTTGAGCTGTGTACCACAGGAGCACACTGCATGTAAGGGTTTCACAGATCCAACAGCCATTTTTCTTGCAGAGTGGAGGGGTAGGGACCTCATGGACTACTGTGTACTGAGGCTACAGCATTGTCCCCAGAAACATTTTGCTGCCAATCTGCAGCATGTGGGAAGGAGTCCTTCTCTCCTAGGCCCCAGGGAGATCCCCTGAGCTGTTTGCCGGGACCACAGGCAGTAGCTTAGACTCCAGTAAGAGAGTGGAGGCAGTGATGTTGCAGGAACCTGAGGAGAAGATTCAAGATAGGTATGGTAGTTGGGGCAGCGGGGAGAGTAAGGAGCTGACAGTCCTTTCCTGATTCGATAGGCCCGGAGGCAGTCCATCTTGCTGAGTGAATACCCATTTGTATGAGTGAAGGGTCCAAGCTAAGAGCCTGTATCCAATCACCCTGAACCTTGAGGGAATTCAGATTTGATTCTAAGTTCTTAGGCTTGGGCTCATCTAATATATCTGTGAACTAGATAACCCTGCAAGCATTAGCCTGTTCCTAACTGGAAACAGTGAATTTGTATATTTCTTCCATTTTCTATTTTGCCTCTTTTAAAACTCAATTTGAAAATCTGATGTTGTGGTTTAAAACTCTCAGTTTCTTACACTGCCACTCAGAGAGCCTAAAAAAGTGTTGTGGAGTCTAGCATAGGAAGTGGGGAAAGAAAAAGTGCTAGAGACCCATTCCTGGTATCTCTCCCCACCCTGCTTGCTATTCAATAAGGATTATAAAGAACAGCATACATCTTTCACATCAGTGTGCAACACAAGTTTAAATTCTCCCTATATCCCATGCAAGGTAGGTAAGTACATTTTATTATCCCATTTTTACAGATGGAGAAACTGAGATGCAGTTTGGCTAATGGGTAACATTTTCAAAAGCGTCTTAGGTATATCTACATGGGAGCTGGAGGTGTGATTTCCAGCGTGGGCAGGTATACCTGTACTAGCTCTGATTGAACTAGCATACTACGAATATCAGGGTCGCTGCGGGAAGCATAATGGGCTCACCACCCTGACTACAATCCTATTTGAGACCCTTGTACTCAGAGTGGCTACCCTGTCTTGCTGCCTAGGCAGCAGCGGCTACAGTGATATTTTGAGTGTGTTAGTGGGATCCGAGCTAGCATGGCGATGTCTACCTGGGCTGGACATTACACATATAGCTCCAGTGTTAGATATAATTAAGTGACTGGGGTGCCTAGGTACCATTATCAAAACCGACTCAGACACCCAAGTGTCACCTACACCACTTAGGCACTTATGAAACAGTTACCTATAGGGAAACCAGTAAGGCCAGAGCCAGGATAAGAACTAAGGCCTCCTAATCCTGTGAACAGTTAACTAGACTGCAATGGCCCTCCAGAATGGAATGGGCTACTGGCAAGACAGATTACAATATCAGGAAATGTGACGTCACACACCATCAAGTTTACCAAGGCAAGCACTGTCCCCATCCCAATATCCAAAAGACGTTAGCCTGTCATCTGGAACATTTGCAAGATTACTTTTGACTTACATGTCAGAAAGGAAGAAGAAGATAGTTAATCATAGGGTTACCATTCGTCCGGATTTACCCGGACATGTCCTCCTTTTTCTGCTAAAAATAGCGTCCGGGGGGAATTTGTAAAGCACTCACAATGTCCGGGATTTCCCCCCTCCCCCGGCAGAGCAGAGCGAGCGGCTGGGAGGGCTGCAGGGAAGTCCCGGGCTGGACTCTGGAGCAGCTGTAGAGGAGCCGGATCCGCCCTGCATTCTGAGCCGGCAGCTCCCTTGCAGCCCAGTCCGGCAGCACTGTGCAGGGCCAGGGACCGGGTTTTGTTGTGCTGGGGAGCGCAGCCACGTGTCCGGCTCCGCTCGCACAGAGCCCAACACCCTGTTCTGAGCAGCAGGGTAAGGGGGACAGGAGAAGGGACAGGGAGGTTCTGGAGGGGGCAGTCAAGAAACGGGGGAGGGTCGGGAGTTCGGGGGGGGGGCTTTTGGGGGGGAGTGGAGAAAGTTTTGGGCAGTCAGGGTACAGGTAGGGGGTAGGGTCCTGGGGGGCAGTTGGGGGGGGTCTTAGGAGGGGGCAGTTAGGGGACAAGGAACAGGGAGTCTTAGGTAGGGGGTGGGGTTCTGGAGGGCAGTTAGGAGCAGGGGTCCCAGGAGGGGGCAGTCAGGGGACAAGGAGCGGGGGGTGGGGGGCTGGGAGTTCTGGGGGGGAGCTGTCAGGGGGCAGGAGTGGGGAGAGGGATCGGAGCAGTCAGGGGACAGGGAGCAGAGGGGTTTAGATGGGTCGGGAGTTCTGGGGGGCGCTGTCAGGGGGTGGGGAGTGGTTGGATGGGGCGTGGGAGTCCCAGGGGTCTGTCTGGGGGTGGGGGTGTGGATAAGGGTTGGGGCAGTCAGGGGACAAGAGGCAGGGAGGCTTAGATAGGGAGTGGAATCCTGGGGGGCAGTTAGGGGCAGGGGTCCCAGGAGGGGGCAGTCAGGGGACAAGGAACGGGGGGAGAGTTGGGGGTTCTGGGGGGGCGGGAAGTGGGAGGGGCAGGGGCGGGGCTAGGGCGGGGCTCCTCCCGTCCTCTTTTTTTCTTGCTGAAATATGGTAACCCTAGTTAATCATCTTCAGTGATTCTAAGAGGATCAGCTTGCTTACCACATGCTGTGAGCCACAATCACACTTGAGTTTGGTGGATTTAAAAAAACCCAACATTTTTGTTAGCGCAATACATCATGTAAGGGAACAGCTTGAGTGTTCTGTACCATGCAACAGTAAACAAACAAACAACAGCAAAACCTAGCATCAAAAGCAAAAGGCACAATTTTAAAATTAGCTCACCCTGATCTCTTCTGTGATCTCTTTCCCAACTTGGGTACTTGGAAAGTGTCTTTTCCCTCCAGTCCTTAATCCTGTAGCAGTGGTGTCTGTGCACTAGATTTAAAGTCCTATCCTTTGTGTGCATTCAAAGATAGTGTTGCTTTGCAGGCTGCATCATGCAGGATTATAGGTAATCATTTTCTGTGCTGAAGCAGCACTTCCCTGGCATTAGCGATCTCTAACTGATTAACTATACACAGGGAAATGTTGGTATCTCTGGGTCTGCAGTCCCCTGAGAAAGCACAAGCAAGAGAAGGCCCTTCAGCTATGCTCTGATGTCTAGGGCCACTTCACTGTGAACATTAAAAAAACAAAAAAACAGCAGCAACAAAACAAGAGCAAAAAAGTCCCACCAAATCCAAACAAATCAAGCTGTCAGGTCTTGATAGCTCTCCTGTGATCTTCTCTTCAGCCTGACAACTTGGAAGAAGTACGGTTAGTACTGTATACTTCTTTCTCAGGCCTTGATCTGGTTGCAAAGGTAACTGTAGACTGGAATGACAATCATACTATAAAGAAAACATTTTGATTGAAGATTATGTAATGAAACATAATTCCACTCATCGCAGTAGTTGTATGTCTATGTGGCATTAGATAGCAAAGCTTCATAAGCCACCAGCACTACATCGTTGTTAGTTTTTGTGCAGTGTTGACAATGTGATCTGTGCTACACATACATGAGGGAACTAAGACAGTTTCTGTCCAAAGAATCTTATCTAACACAGACAACACAAACACAATTCAATTATATTCTTCATTGGGAGAAGGTATTATCTTGAAGCTGTGGCAATGTCTAGGTGAGAATATTGCTGAAAAGTTAAAAGGAAGGAGGATGTATTAAGGCAGGATTTTAAAGACAAAGGTAAATCCAGAGGTAGAATGAAGATGGCAATGGCAGAAGGATGCAAGGGGCAAGTGAGAGGAACTACCCTTTATTGCCTTTTACTAGGGCTGTCAAGTGATTAAAAAAATTAACCGTGATTAATTGAACGATTAAAATAATTAATCTCGATTAATCCCACAATTAATCGTGCTGTTAAACAATAATAGAATACCATTTATTTAAATATTTTGGATGTTTTCTATGTTTTCAAATATATTGATTTAAATTACAACACAGAATACAAAGTATACAGTACTCACTTTATATTTATTTTTGATTGCAAATATTTGCACTGTAAAAAACAAAAGAAATAGAATTTTTCAATTCACCTCATACAAGTACTGTAGTGCAATCTCTTTATCATGCAAGTGCAACTTACAAATGTAGAATTATGTACAAAAATAACTGCATTCAAAAATAAAACAATATAAAACTTTAGAGCCTACAAGTCCACTCCGTCCTACTTCTTCTTCAGGCAATCACTCAGGCAAACACATTTGGTTACAATTTGCAGGATATAGTGCTGCCCTCTTCTTGTTTACAATGTCACCTGAAAGTGAGAACAGGCATTCACATGGCACTGTTGTAGCCAGCTTGCAAGATATTTACATGCTAGATGCACTAATGAATCATATATCCCTTCATCTTCAACCACCATTCCATAGGACGTCCATGCTGATGATGGGTTTGGCTCGATAATGATTCAAAGCAGAGCGGACTTACGTATGTTCATTTTCATCATCTGAGTCAGATGCCACCAGCAGAAGGTTCATTTTCTTTTTGGTGGTTCGGGTTCTGTAGTTTCCGCATCTGAGTGGGGCTCTTTTAAGACTTCTGAAAGCATGCTCCACACCTCATCCCTCTCTGATTTTGGAAGGCACTTCAGATTCTTAAATCTTGGGTCAAGTGCTGTAGCTATCTTTAGAAATCTTACATTGGTACCTTCTTTGTGTTTTGTCAAATCTTCAGTGAAACTATTCTTAAAATGAACATCATGCTGGGTCATCATCCGAGACGGCTATAACATAAAATATATGACAGCATGCGGGTAAAACACAGAGCAGGAGACATACAATTCTCCCCCAAGGAGTTCAGTTACAAATCTAATTAACACATTATTTTTTTAATGAGTATCATCAGCATGGAAGCATGTCCTCTGGAATGGGGGCTGAAGCATGAAGGGGCATATGAATGTTTAGCATATCTGGTACGTAAATACCTTTCAACCCCAGCTACAAAAGTGGCATGTGAACGCCTGTTCTCACTTTCAAATGACATTGTAAATAAGAAGCAGGCAGCATTATCTCCTGTAAATGTAAACAAACTTGTTTGTCATAGCAACTGGCTGAAGAAGAAGTAGGACTGAGTGAACTTGTAGGCTCTAAAGTTTTACATTGTTTTGTTTTTGAGTGCAGTTATATAACAAAAAAATCTTCATTTGTAATCTGCTCTTTCACGATAAAGAGACTGCACTACGGTACTTGTATGAGGTGAACTGAAAAATACTATTTCTTTTGTCTATCATCTTTACAGTGCAAATATTTGTAATAAAAATAATATAAAGTGAGTACTGTACACTTTGTATTCTGTTTTGTAATTGAAATCAATATATTTGAAAATGTAGAAAAAACATCCACAATATTTAATACATTTCAATTGGTATTCTATTAACAGTGTGATTAAAACTGTGATTAATCACTATTAAATTTTTTTGAATTAAACGTGTGAGTTAACTGCGATTAATCAACAGCCCTACTCTTTACCTATATATGAAGGAAGAGGAACAAAGTTTTTTTGACCTTGCTGCAATCTTTTTTTCTCCATTTGAGAAACATTTTTCTTTGTTAAATACTGACTCTTGTGGCAGAAATGCACATTATCTCAATGCCCATGGATTTACAAACTCACTTTCAGGACAGCCATACTGGAGAATCTAGCAGTGACAGTCATTAGGCAGCACTTGGTGTTCTATTATGGATTCCAGGCACAGGCCCCTGTTGAACCACCTGGAGTTCACTGGTCTGCAGGAAGGTGTGTGGCCGCTGCCATACTCTTTAAAATACATTCCTTTTTGTGACTGACCAGCTCTGCTGGCCACTACAGCAGGCTGGGGAGCAGGGCCATTGCCCTACTTCTTCACTTCCATTTTCAGATGGCTAGCAGTGCTACCCTTGCGCTAAGAAGAGAACAAAGACTTCAGTTGTGGCCAGACTCTGTGAAAGTGGTAGAGAGGCTGGACAGTCTCCATGCACTCACACAAGGTATTGGGCACAACCTGGTCTTAATTTATGCACCAAATACTCAAAAATTCTTGAGAATTTAGTGCAGGAGTTGGCAACCTTTGGCACGCAGCCCACCAGGATAAGCACCCTGGCAGGCCGGGCCAGTTTGTTTACCTGCTGCATCTGCAGGTTCGACCGATCACGGCTCCCACTGGCTGCGGTTTGTCGCTGCAGGCCAATGGGGGTAGCGGGATGCAGTGGCCAGAACATCCCTTGGCCCGCGCCACTTCCCGCAGCCCGCATTGGCCTGGGACAGCAAACCGCAGCCAGTGGGAGCCGCGATCGGCTGAACCTGTGGACGTGGCAGGTAAACAAACCAGCCCGGCCTGCCAGGGTACTTACCTTGGCGGGCCTTGTGCCAAAGGTTGCCAATCCCTGATTTAGTGTATCATATGGTCCCTCGGTACAGGGCCATCCTTGGGTGGGGGCCCGGGACAAAATCAGGCCCTTCCAGCTCGGGGGCCCTGCTCTGCGTTGGTGGCTGGGCCAGCGGGATGGATCCAGCCTGATACTGGGCCGCACTGCTGCTGGCAGTTGCTGGCGTTTACCACAGGACTATTGTTGGCTCCGGACGGGGCAGAGGACTCACTGCACCAAAACGCAGGCGGTACAGCCCTAGTTGCGTGGGGCGACAGTCGAGACCCCTAGTTCCCATGCCTATGTCTTCTGGGACCGACTGTGCTGGCCAATTGCACCAGCCCGCGGGGCCCCACAAAGCACAGGGCTTGGAACGGTTGCCCCGATTTGCCCTACCCACTGCCTCAGTAGTGGGTAATATTTTTTTATCTATGAGTAAAAGTGGTTAGTTAGCATTTTTTCTGCATGCCTATTTATATTAAAGATTATGCAAATCTAATTAAGTCTTTCCCTTTTTCCGCCATTATGCATTGGCATTCAACTCTGTTTTACGTTCACAAGATACTTTAGTGCAGATAACCTTTCAAGAATGATGCCTCATGTACTTTTAGTCAAAGAAGAACCTGAACAGCTCTTCAGTAATGACGGATGTAATTGGTCTTCACCAATGCAGCCATTAAAAATGGCCCAAATTAAGCATTTCAAGGTATTATTATAAACTACAAAACAATTAAGGGGAGATATTCAAACGCACAAAGGGCACTAAGTGCCCAACTCCTGTTGAAAATCAATGGGAATTGGGCACCTACAACCCATTTGTGTCCTATCTCTTCTGCTTAAACTTTATTAATAAATAAACAGTATAAAATCTAAAAATATAAAAAGTCTTTTATTTTTAATAAGGTATAATAGGGAAATAAATTACAACATTCCCAATGTAATTGTACTGTAAGTCAAACTGCCTTAATGGAAACTGTACAGCCCACACGCTAAAAGCTCATGAGTGCTCATGCACACATAAATATAATGGGCCTTCTTCTCCACTGCTTTGTACTTTGCGTTGTTGTGTGTCTGAGTTAATGACTCAAGATTGTCAAAATACCAGGCTCTAATGGAATTATCTAATCTAAGAGTATTAATCAGAGATTAGTATAGCACTATACGGAATACAGAAATAAATAGATTTATTACCACCCTTTGTTGTCAAACTGAGATCAGGATATGTGTCTTTCCTGCATCTGGAAGGGAGGTGCAGTTTTCATTACCCCCAACATAAGTTTTCATATCATTATCATTATATAGGGTTTCAGACAAAGGAAACCTCTTTGCCAAGAATATTCTCCCAGAAACATATGTTGTGATGTTATTTCTATACATTCTTAGTTTACCTGACCTCATGTGTGAAGACATGGATATTTACAGCTGAGAGAACTAACAATTCAAGATAATATCTATCAGTGGGTCTTTCTTACCCCATAATCATTCTTCCATGTTGATTTCTCCAACAGAAAATATCTACTATAAAAATACTCTCTTATTAGTTTCCCAAATCTATGTATAATTATGTCAGCATTTTATACATATATTTATGTATGTTAAAGAGATGGTTTCCAAGAATATCTGGAGTTTTATAGACATGAAAGCATCCCAGAATTATTAAATATAGCATAATGAATAAATTCCTGAATAGGGTTACTTATTGGTCAAAGACCAGTGTTCTGGCCCTTAGAATTCAGACATACTCTTTGTTAAAGATAAAGATTCTAAAGAATAGTTAATATATATGAATGAATCAAATATACAGAAAGAAAGAATGAAAAATATTACTATTTGCTAGCAGGTACTAACAGTGTAGTCACACCTGGCAAAGTGAGCTTTATCCTCCTTTTCTTCAGTGGAATGACTCCTGATTTATACTACTGTGACAACAGAATCAGGGCAGTGGGACTGGGAAAATAATGGTAGCATCTTCCCACTTTGCTCTGGTGTCAGTGACTACACAAGGTCCAAGGCAGTGGAGAATCAGCCCCGGTGTATTTACAAAAATATAAAGCTCTGGGATTTCCTCAAATAATGTAATCGGTTGAAAAAGACTTCATAATTTAGTATAATGCCAAACAATCCACCTTTGACAGATTATCATAAAATATTTTGCTTTCCAAAAAACATATTTAAGGATAAGTTCATTATTCTTTTTTCTCACATGTGGCAGCTGGGTGCACTTTCTGTCTTAAATTGTATCATTAACATTTTCAGATAAAAGGGCAAGACACAATGACCTTTCTGTTATTTAGAGCTTTAAAGAGAATACTGAAAGAAGTGACTAGTCATCTAAGTGTCCAGGATTTCACAGTGGAAAGCCTAGACAAAGAGATGTCCCTTGAAACTGTTTCTAACCACAGCCAAGCTTGCATGTAATGTGTATTAGGCAAAAAACAATTCCACAAGAGTAGACCTGATACAAGCTTCATCCATGGAACAGTTAGCTCCAATTTTATGGTGGACCTTGAGGTAACTTAGGCTTTTAGACAGTAGTTTGCACTTTAAATTTCACTCAGAAATCTTCTGTCACCCAGTGTAGAGTATAGAGCACAGATATAATATGTTGTCACTGCACAGACTGATTCAGGAAGATACTAGCCAGTCTCCTTTAGAAAGAGTCTCGTTGGAGAGCTTACACAATATGGGCCCGATTCAACAACCACTAAAGACAATTGAAAGACTCCCATTAACTGGACCGGGTCATTAGTTCTAGGCAGAGGTGATTGGCTTGGTCATACCTTAAAAGTAATGAAGTAGTGGCTGAGAGAGGCGATGGGATGGATTTTTCACACTGTTACATCAGTTTTGTGATGGTGTAACTCCAGTGATGTCAGTGGAGTCCTACTGCTGTGTAACTGATGTATAGAATCAAGCCCGAGGTCTGTGAAAGTGTTTTTACCAGCTGTAGCTGAAATAAGGTGTTTCTGGCAATGCAGCCATGGACCCTGGAAACTATGATGATTCTAGTAAGCCCTTGACAGTGTAGACTACTTTGACATTGTTTGGGCACAAACCCTCATCTGATTGAGTGGCTATGCACTCTGCCAGCTACACAAAAAGTGCTTCCTTTTGCCAATCAGCATAACAACCACGTTATTTGGATTGGGCTTCAGCCAACTGGGTTACATCCAGGTATCACTCTCTGCCAGACTCTGAAAAACCCTGAAGACATACAGCATGGTCTGGGTCAGATAAAAAAAGAGTCAAACAGCTGAATAAGACACTGTAGCCCATATTGTCTTATGATCTTTCCTAGCCCCACAGCACTTTACACAAAGATGTTGGAACAGATTATGTGGGACTCCACAACTGAGCACTTTTGAGGAGGAGAAACAATCAACCAACAATATCCCTCAGGATTGTATTGAGAGGAATGAATGAAACCAATATGGGTGATTTTGTCCACTACTGCCAGTCATGTCAGCAACACTTGACAATGAAATGCTATTGAAAGGTCAAGATTTATCACCAAGCACATCTATCCTCAGTACAGGTGTCCTGAAGAGATCATCTGCCACCTATTTTCCTTCCAGGACCTGGTCTGAACCCTGCTAGGATGCAATCCAAAGAGCTTGAAGTCCACCTGGTTTGGGAAAAAGGGACTTCGTTGACCAGGTTTGTCCCTTTTCAACTCCCCAGCCCTTCTGGTCCCTAGCAATGAATCAGTGTCATCACACTGACCCACTCCTCCTTTTACAGCAGCCTCTTAGCCTCTCTCTCCCCACCGCCTGTAAAGTGCTGTTCCCTCTCCCCCAGCAATCAGACAACGGCCCCTCCTGCTTAAAGGTGCAGTGTGGTCATTGTCTGGCTATACCGAAAGAAGGACAGGAGACACTTGATATGGTTTTAATCAGGCTGCAACTTTATTATTAGATGTCTGGAACTATTCAGAAGATAAAAGTGTACAATGCAGGTAACCCCATGTTATTCAATATCCACTCGAGAAGCTTCTGCCAACCCTCCTCTTTTTCCATCCAGGTCTCCCAGACAACCCACTGCTGGGACCTTATAATCTCCCCCTCAAATGAAGGTTAAGGTTGGCTATAAGAAAGGGGGTTGGCTCCCTGCTGTACCAGTCATAGGAGCCCCAAACCACCCTCCACCTGTTCCTCTCATTTAACCAACACCTCCTTTTTATGTTCTTTACCAAGCCATTTTCTGGTCTCTGTATATCTTCCTGTAACAGGGTCAGCACCCACCTCTCGCAGGCGCCCCCTTTTTTCTCTGCCCGATATACCTGACATCGCTGTCTATATTGGGGTGGCACCCTTCTCTCACAGGCAGCCCTCTTTGGTTGGTTGGATGTGAGCCTGCTTTGGGTTTTAGTTCTTACTTTGGAGTGGCACCTGCCCCTGCTGATGGTTCTCGGCAGGTCTTCAGCAACTCAGCCCTCTGGCCAAGCCACACATGCTGTCTCCCCTTCCTGAGTATACAGTCCAAGTTCTTTCTCATCCATGGTATGGGGCCATAGCTCTAAGGCTTCTCCCCCGAGGCACTGCCTTCTTCAGTCACCCACCCGGGGCCCATCTCAGTACCCTCAGCTGGTGTCTTTTTCAGTAGCCCTCCCTGGGCTCAGTTCTGGTTGGTGAGCTCTCTGCAGGGAGCTATCCATGGCCTGCTTTTCATCTGGCCAGACAGGCACCTGGTCCTCCCTTGTCAAGCTCCACACAGCAATTGAAGGCTCTGCTCTGCTGCTTGCCTTTTATCTGGCCCTTCCTGCCACTTATTGGTCACTTCAGCAGCCCCTCTGATTGGCCACTCTTCTGCAGACACTCTTGGCTGCCTGGAGGACTTCTTGCAGCTCTATTCTGGGGCAGGGTGATGCAGGGACATGAGGCCTCTAGCAGGGGGCCTCTGGACCTAGTCCACCCTGCCACACTTCCCTAGGGAGTACCTGCACTGGGCAGCCACCATAAGAAGGCACCAGCAATTAGTTTGGCTGCTTACCCTCCCACATATTGATGTAAGTGGAACTACTTTCATATTTGGGAGGGGATTGTTTTTATGTTTAAATACTTTTCTGAATCAGGGCCATAATAGCCAAAATATACAAACATGCATACAATCAGATTTTGGCACAGTATGGAACCATGGGACTTATTTATGCATATGTATATATTTGTATATATATGAATGAGTATATTTGCATATGTGTGTATGAGTATATTTGTATAAAATGAGTATATTTGAGTATATCTATACACATAAAAATATATCCATATATATAATGCAAATATACTCAGATGTTTGTATACACAGAGACACACACACATACACACAAGTACTGTATGATTGTTCAGATGTAATGTATAATTTGGTCACTATGACCTAGTCCTATACATATATTGTCCAGCACTGCCAGGAGGTAAGCAACATGATCCCCAATTTACAGCTGGGGATAATACGAGATAGATAGGTGGATGGATGAACAGGTAAATATTATTCCCAGCTATAAATTGGGGATCATGATGCTTATCTCCTTTGTAAAGCACTTTGAGATCTACTGATAAAAAATGCTATGTAAGAGTTAGCAATTAAGTATTATTAATTATTATTATTATTTTATTATTATTAGGGCTGTCAAGCTATTAAATTTAATTGCACAATTAAAAATCTTAATCGTGATTAACTGTGTGATTAATCACACTGTTAATAATAGAATACCATGTATTTAAATATTTTGGATGTTTTCTACATTTTCAAATATATTGATTTCAATTACAACACAGAATTCAAAGTGTACAGTGTTCACTTTATATTTATTTTTGATTACAAATATTTGCACTGTAAAAAACAAAAGAAATAGTATTTTTCAACTCACCTAATACAAGTACAGTAGTGCAATCTCTTTATCATGAAAGCTGAACTTACAGATGTGGAATTATATACAAAAAATAGCTGCATTCAAAAATAAAGCAATGTAAAATTTTAGAGCCTCCAAGTCCACTCAGTCCTATTTTTTGTTCAGCCAATCGGTCAGACAAAAAAGTTTGTTTACATTTGCAGGAGATAATGCTGTCTGCTTCTTGTTTACAATGTCACCTGAAAGTGAGAACAGGCATTTGCATGGCATTGTTGTAGCCGGCATTGCAAGATATTTACCTGCCAGATGCGTTAAAGATCCATATGTTCCTTCATGATTCAACCACCATTCCAGAGGGCATGCGTCCATGCTGATGACAAGTTCTGCTCAATAACAGTTCAAAGCAGTGCAGATTGATGTGTGCTCATTTTCATCATCTGAGTCAGATGCCACCAATGGAAGACTGATTTTTTTTTTTTTTGGTGGTTCTGGTTTTGTAGTTTCCACATCAGAGTGTTGTTCTTTTAAGACTTCTGAAAGCATGCTCCACACCTCCTCCCTGTCCAATTTTGGAAGGAACTTCAGATTCTTAAACATTGATTTAGCGCTGTAGCTATCTTTAGAAATCTCACATTGGTACCTTTTTTGCGTTTTGTCAAATTTACAGTGAAAGTGTTCTTAAAATGAACATGTGCTGAGTCATCATCTGAGACTACTATACTATGAAATATCTGACAGACTGTGGGTAAAATTATCTATGCATATGAGACATACAATTCTTCCCCAAGGAGTTCAGTGACACATTTAATTAACGGCTTATTTTTTTAATGAGCGCCATCAGCATGGAAGCATGTCCTCTGGAATGGCGGCCGAAGTATGAAGGGGCATACGAATGTTTAGCATATCTGGCAAGTAAATACCTTGCAATGCCAGCTACAAAAGTGCCATGTGGATGCCTCTTCTCACTTTCTGGGGACATTAAAAATAAGAAGTGGAAACATTATCTCCCATAAATGTAAACAGACTTGTTTGTCTTAGCCATTGGCTGAAGAAGAAGTAGTACTGAGAGGACTTGTAGGTTCTAAAGTTTTACATTGTTTTGGTTTTGAGTTCAGTTATGTAACAAAAAACTACATTTGTAAGTTGCACTTTCACAATAAAGAGATTGTACTACGGTACTTGTATGTGATGAATTGAAAAATACGATTTCTTTTGTTTATCATTTTAACAGTGCAAATATTTGTAATAAAAATAATATAAAATGAGTACTGTACACTTTGTATTCTGTTTTGTAATTGAAATCAATATATTTGAAAATGTAGAAAAACATCCAAAATATTTAATAAATTTCAACTGGTATTCTATTGTTTAATAGTGCGATTAAAACTGCGATCAATCGTGATTAATTTCTTTGAGTTAATCACGTGAGTCAACTGTGATTAATCAAGAACCCTAATTATTATATTATTATATTGCTTTGGAGATATTGTAATTTAACTGGTGTATGATTAAAAAATCCAAGCCTGGAGTTTTAGGTTTCAGTATTTGCTATGGCTTCTTTATGAATAATTTTACTTACTATATATTATATTTCACTAGGAGTTTTTTTTTCATTTATATGCAAATATTGTTACATGCAATATTTTGTTCTAATGTAGGCCTGACATAAACAAGTCCTCTTATTACTTCATAAACACATATGCATTAGGCAACAAATTATCCCTCTTTTTTTTTTCCAATTTTTGGAGGTATCTATTGCAGTTTACATATGAATACAAATTTACAAATGCTCCTAGGCAGCAGTATTCTGTTTTATGATTCCAGAGGCTGTTATAAGCTTCAGTGATGATGGGATGAGAAATACAGACAGAAACAGAATGGATGCCAAGACCTCCCTGCCAGATATGACAGGCAATGTATGCTTTGCAATGTAACGCTACATATTTTAGCTTGTCACTTTGCTAAAAAAAATTTCCTCCAAGGTATTTTTTCTCATTTTAATGGAATATTGAAATTTGAAATGAAATGCACACCTGCTTAATCTTAATACAGTTGGATTTTCATAATAAACAGAAGAAGGATGTGTTTGTTTTAATCATGCAAGAGCTTTTGCTTTGTGACTATTTCTTCCATTTTATGAATTAAGACAAAGGTTGCCTACTTGATTAGAATGATTACATTCCCTGCAAAGCACAGCAAATCAACCTTTTTGGCTCCAGGACAGGGGAGAAGTTTGGATGTGTCATATCACTGATTGAAACTATTGCCCACAGGTCAACCCTTGCTAATGGAATTATATTGAGGGTAGGAGGGAGTTGCTGTCCAACAATCCTATCAGGTTCCCATAAGGTGATAAACTGTACATTCATACAGACAACTGCACACTTTAAAAAGTTTTTCTGCGTGTAATATAGTAAAATATGACAGTGCTGTGTTTCTGGTCCATTGAGCAATAATTATGTCACAAGAGAATGGGGTGCAGGGCCCAGTGGTCAGAACACAGGAACTGGAGCCAGGCATTCATGCTTTCTAATCCCAGTTTAGACACTAAAGCAAGTTATTTAACCTTTCAGCCTCAATTTCCTAATAGTAAATCGAGGACAGTACATATTTAACTAACAGGTGTGTTGTGAGGGTTTTTTTCCCAATATTATTCTAGCCAATTAGATTTTCATAGAAGGGGAACTGTAAATATTTTTATGTTAAATATTTTGCCCAGTTTACAATTGACCTTCAGCAGTTCTTTTGATACTGCTTTGAAGCCTAATATAAATCAGATCACATCTAGCCATCACTACCTATGAGATTGCATTAAGAATGTGCCCGTCTCTGTGTTTCTATTACATAATAGATAATAGAACTTAATATTTTGTTTGAAAAATACCTTCTACAAGACCTCCTACAATAATTTCCCCATTAAAAGACTACATTAAACTCCTAATTTGGCCTGCAAAAATCTAATAAATTCCTGCTATTTTTAATAATAATAATAGACAAGTCTTCTGTTAAAAGAAAAAAACCCGTTTCAGTGGTTTACATAGATAGTAATGCACTCCAGGGCATGGGTGTATTAGTGAATATGGGCCTGCAGCTGTAGACCAAAGTCAATAGTAAAACTCTCCTTTATGTTAATGTTCCCTGACTCAGCCATACATGCAGACCTTGGGTGTTTTTAGGGACCAAGACATCTTCAACCCACCCAAGAAAAATGCATGTTGGAAATTAGATAGTGACTGCATGCCCTAGAGTGCGACAGTACCTTATAAACTGGCGGTTTAATTCCCTCCCCTCACATATATTACAGGCATGCTGACAGGAAAAGTATAATCCAAAAAGTTGGTTTTGTAAATATAAGATGTAACAAGATTGAAGAACAATAGAACTATGATTTTTTTTATTCCAATGGAATAATTTCATTTAACAAGTAAACATTCATTGGCCCACTCTTGGCCCCCAATGGAAGGGGTGCTCTCAGGACAAGGGTGTGTAGTCGAGGGATCTCTGAGATTCAGCTGTCCCAAGATGCTGGGATAGCTGACTAGAGCGGTGGCCACCTAGATGAGTTAAAGCAATTGATCCCAGGATTTAGGATAGCTAAAGTGTCTTAGTAACTTGCTTCTGCACCAAACCCAACTCTGCCAGAAGCAGGACTTGATATTGTATGTGAGTGTGTTAAGGTTCTGCTTGTGTATGGTTTAGAACCATTAGGTTATATTCAGCTAGTCTAGATTTCTTTTTGTTTTTAATACCATTATGCTTGTCTTCCCTCAAATTATTTGTGACTCACTTGTTGCATTTTGTTTCTCTTTTGATTGCAACTTATTTGAGGCTGGGACTATTGTATTTCTATATGTTTGTGGAGTGACTAGCACAGTGGGACACCATGGGGATTATTGCAATATAAATAATTAGTAACATTAACATCTTTTTCTTATCCCAAAGCATCTTTACAGACATGGGGAGCAGGATAGCATTGCCATTCATTCCTATATATGGCCTGTTCCTCTATTAAGTCCAGCCTAGTCCCTGTGTATGATGTCCTACCATGTAGTTGCGGGTTGGCCTCTAGGTCCGACTGACTTTGATTAGGTTTGCATTATTTTCTTTGGCATCCTAAGATCTATTTGTCTTCTACAGTGTCTTACTATCATAATCTTTTTGATTGCAGCCAATCTCATACCTTAACTTAGCACCCTACTCTCCTAACTTCATTTATTTTGCAGTCATTCCACTTTACACTGCCATCTTCCAAGGAACTCTCATATCTATTGCCTCCAACCTTCTGATGTCTGCTTCATTTAATTCAGCTGCTTCCAGACCATACATTGGTTTGATGAATTTTCATTTTGGTACCAAACATAAATGTTTTTATCTTTTAATAATTCCAAGTAATGTATGTTGTCCCCCTTTTTAATCACTACACTGGTATTTGATATCTGTACACTGACAAACTTCAGTTCTTACTGAACCAGATATGCTCCCCTTGCTTCCCTCCCCTGAATAGTTAGGGTCAGCTTGAATATGATGACGTTTGAGCTGCAAATAATTCTGAATGCAACATCTGTTTCTTTGTCTGGGAACTGCCCCAGGGCTGGGGATGTCTCTTTAAAATCAATTCTTCTGCCTGCTTTGAGTTCAGACCTTCCTTCTCCCCTTTAGCTTTCACTCCCTCATGTTTTTAGAGTCATCTGAGCTAAACCAGAGTTGCCTGTGTGTCCCACTGGCATCCTGTCCTCCTCAAAGCACTGTTATTTCCACTGTCTTGGCAGCTGAGATGTGGAAAGGAAGTGAGAGCATTTGAAAATGATGTGGCTACACTGCATAGCCTGTCAGAATAACTAGCATTTTTTTTAAAACCCTACTTTTCTGGAGTGCAGTATGTCAGCAGGGGAGGACACTACATTTAGGTCATGCTGTTTTATGCATGATCACTAGTGACTATATTTTCCACTATCCATGATACAATCATGGATGAGACCCTCAGTTCTGCATACATAATTGAGACCTGGTTGGATGATTCAGCTGTCCCTTTGTTAGAGCAGCTTTTTCCAGATGGGTATTTGGTGTAGAATGAGCCAAGGGGTGGGTGTTGCTGTATTTGATCTGGCTTCAGTTGTAGGAAGTCCGTGTTTTAGAGATGGATTTTGTTTGTGTGTGCACTTTCCATGAGAGCCCTGTGATGGGATTCACATATGAGTTGTTGTAGTAGTACAATCTATCATATTTCACTTCAGAGTTCCCATCTGAAGTAGAGGTCTTGTCTGCTTTGGCTTATTGTCTTGGGTGACTTCAGCGTCCATGCTGATAGCTTTGGTGTATTGGCTTTTGACCGCATGACTGCCAAATAATTGCATACTAAGCTGCATTTTGCTGGAACAATACAGTGTTCCTGAAAAATTTACTGGGTATATCAATGGTATAATTCAGTGTCCAGCCTGCAGGGGCAGGCAACCCAAGTGACCACCTGGGGGGGGGAGTAGGCTTGGGGGGCACTGGGCTCAGAGAGTCCTGTTTTTATTGTTAGCAACAAAAGGGAAAATAAAATGTCTGAAGTAATTCAGGTATTCCATATGTAGACTCATTTTTCACTAACGTCCTAGAATATTTTGGACCTTTGTAGAATCTCATGGAACCTTCCAGACTTTCTGAGAACTACATTTTCGTTGAACCTCCTAGAACAGGGATCGGCAACCTTTGGCAGATGGCTTGCCAGGGTAAGCACTCTGGCGGGCGGGTTCGTTTACCTGCCGCATCCGCAGGTTCGGCCGATTGCGGCTCCCACTGGCCACAGTTTGCTGTTCCAGGCCAATAGGGGCGGCGGGAAGTGGCACGGGCTGAGGGATGTGCTGGCCGCCGCTTCCTGCCGCCCCCATTGGCCTGAAACAGTGAACTCTGGCCAGTGGGAGCCGCGATCAGCCGATCCTGTAGACGCGGCAGGTAAACAAACCGGCCTGGCCCACCAGGGTGCTTACCCTGGTGAGCTGCATGCTAAAGGTTGCCGATCCCTGTCCTAGAATGTTTTCAGCCATGCCCTCATGGGTATTTAAGAGGTGCGTCATCACCAGTCAGTCAGTGAGATATAAGAACAAAGTGAGAGCCCAGTTGTGATATTGAGAACCTTGTTTTACTGTGTAATTGTGAAAGTGTACTTGTATTTTAAGACTTGAAGAGTGTAAGTAGTAACTAATAGAGGTCTATTTAATGAGATGTCAGAAATATCTATCAAACCCCTATCTACGCAACAATATACAAGAAATATTGTTACTTCTTTTGCCATGCTTAACACGTAATGTTTGATAACTTTCTAAGATTGTGGAACATAGACTTTTGTTTTCCCTAATACTATGTATCCGTTTCTCCCCTTAGAAAATAAAATATGTCCTCGATGAAGCCTTCAGGAGTTCAATATAGGAACAGGAAGCAAAAAGCTCAGATGAAATCTAGTTTGCAGCAAGGCAAAAATTTGATGGGAAAAATATCTGAAACAGAAAAACATAGAGCAGGCTTTAGGCATTAGCGATCGTCCCAGTGCAATAGAAATTGAGGAGTGAAGCATAAATGATGGAAGTCCTATTATTAAGGAATTAGCAGATTTACCTGAAGATAAGGAGTGAAATGTGAGGAAAGTGATGGAGAATCAAACAGTTTTCCTGGTGGTGTAAAGGAGAGTAATGACAAAGAAAAATCTGGTTACATGAAAAGGAGAGAAATGTTAGAGAAGAATCTGCCTCACATGATGACAGAAACAGCAGTGAGAAAAATTGCACACCACAAACCGATACATCAGATCCTGCTTTATGGACGGTGATCCTAAACTCTGCCGATACTGATCGTACAATTTTAAATGGGCTGGACAAAATCAAAGATATGATGTTTCCAGTAAATGAGCAGAAGCAACACTTCTCAAAGTTACACTGTGAAGGAGTGATTGAGAATGGTATGAAACTGAATTGGCTTTGGCTAGTTTACTTGAAATCAACTGACAAAGTGTTCTGTTTTTCTTGCAAAATATTTAACAAGAATCCCAAACTGTTTCTTGTGCTTTCTGAGTACAAATACTGGTATAACTTAGCTTATGCTCTGAAGCAATATGAAAAGTCACCAAGTCATATTACGGCCTACTCCAAATGGATGGAGTTTGATTCCAGGCTCAAGATGAATAGATGCAGAGATGTAGAAACCCAGCACTGGAGGAACATGCTCGAGTTTCTGATCTCAACTACCCTCTTCCTTGCAAAGAATAATTTGGCTTTCTGAAGCTCATCGGATACGTTTTTCACTGAACATAACAGTAATTTCCTCAGTCTGGTAGAGCTCCTTGGGAAATACGACAATGTCATGTGTTCGAGTAGTTCATAAAAAAGCTGTGGACCATTAATGGACTCACTCCTGACATTAGTCACAGTGAAAAGACGTCATTTACAGTAAGATTGGTTGATGAAGAGGATGACTATATCCAAATAAAGGAACATTTTATCTGTTTCTTGTCTGTGGACAACTCTACTGGAAATTGCCTAACAGAACTATTTCTGAAAGGTTTTGTATGAGAATAAAATAAAGCTTCAGGACTGCTGCAGCCAAGTCTATGACAATGGAGCAAGGGAAGGGAAGAAACAGTGGTGTCCGAGAAAGGATTGATGAGCTGAATCCAAGAGCTTTCTTTGTGCCTTGTGGCTGCCATTCCCTCAATCTGGGTGTGTCAGATGCAGCATCATCTTCTTTAGATTTTTGGAGTACTGCAAAGATATACGTCTGTTTTCAGCATCCACTATCAGGTGAAAGATCCTCATAGACAATGTTACAAACCTGACCATGAAGCCACTAAGTGACACTCGCTAGGAGTGCTGCATTGACAGCATAAGGCCAGTGAGATACCAAATGACTGAGGTTTAGGATGCGCTGATGGAACTGATGCAGTCAAGTTAAGCCGAGGCCAGAATCTGACACGAGGTGCAAAGCCTGGCAAACCAGATCACTGACTTCAAATTTCTGGTCTCAGTTGTGGTTGGCACAATATTCTGTTTGAAGTAAACGTTGTAAGCAAGGCATTACAAACTCAGTCGATGGACATCGCGACTGATACTACTTTGATGAGAAGCTGACTTGATTTCATTGTGGCCTACAGAGACAACCAATTTGAAGATGCCAATACTGCTGCTAAAGAAATGGCGGAAAACTTAGGAATTAAGCCTGTCTTCAAGGAAACTCATGTTCATTGGAAGAAGAGACAGTTTGGTTACAAGGGTAGCTCAAGCTGATTAAAACATATTTTGATTGATGATGGCTGATGAGATACTGATATTGCTTGCTATTTTATTGCTTGAAAATGCCATTGGCCAGTCTTTGGACCTCTCAGGCACTGTGCTTAGTTTCTAAAGGACCCCTAGTCTTAACATTCTAAGGCTGTCACCTACTGTAACAGTATTCAATACTGGTCTATGCAATGTTGGTGCACAGTTCAATTTCTTAATGTTAGTCCATTTCAGGTATTCTTAAAAATAAAAAGTTTCTGTAAGCTTAGAGGAAACTTTTTTATTTGCTTATCTATGGCATGAATAAATACAGATTTACAGATCCTAGTGTGCAAATTTATCGTCTTATATGACAGGGATAAATCATGAATGTAAATTATGCATCAAAGTCGTGTAATGAGCTACAAATGCAATAAAAAATTAAGGGGTGGCGCTGAAGACAGTCCTCGCCTGGGGTGCCATTTAGTCTAGAGCCAGCCCTGCCAGTGTGTGTAAGCAGAGGTGAAATTGGAGACCTTCCAGGTGTAGGGAATTTCTTCCTACAAGCCTTTTCTTTGAATTATCAGGTATCTCTCCTCGATACATTTACTCCCTGACAATCATAGAATACTATACCAGCATGGAATACCTGTACAGTTATATAGTCTTTTGCTGTCTCAAAAGATGCTGAAATATATAGTAAAGTAGGCAGTTTGGTATTATTTGGAACTTGGAGTCCTTTGACCTAGATGACTTATGAAAGCTACATTCTATTTATTGACACAAAAATCCCCATCCTGCATTCCTTTTGAATCAATGAGAGTTTCACTCAGTGCAGGATCAGGCCTACTGTGTACAGTGACTGAAGTAATTTGACATGTTTGGGGGTCAGTTTTTTAGACATTGGCCTCTAGATTCAGGGATGTCAATCTCCAGTTGCAGGCACAAAATTGTGCTCAGTTATTTGTACCTGCCAAACTCGGGGCCAAGTTCAGGCTGGGCTGAAAATATGGCCTTGTGTGTACCAGCTGTTTCACAGCTGTGCTGTAATGTGGGAAGCCACAATCAAACATATACAGTAGCATATCCTGCACATCAAATATTGAATCTGGATTTTTTTAAAAGGCTTGATAGTTTCATGACTTGTAACAACACTCAGAATTTTGAGTGGCATCATAAAATTAATCAGATCTTATGCTTCAAAATATAAACTGTGTCATGAAGGATTTTTTTTCCTCTATGGACAGAATTTCAAAGTTGGCTAGGCTTATTATTATCATTATCAGATAATTATTATTAATATTATTATTATCAGAAGCAAGCATAATGACAGTGGACTTGATAGTTCAATGGTTTGGTGTAGTAAAGCATATCCTATGGGTCAGGTTCTTATCTCAGTTAAATCTTTGGTGTTACTACAGATTTGGACTAGTTGAACTGAAATCAGAATCTGGACTTACAGTCCTAAATACTGCAACCACTCCAATATTACATTTAAGACTTCAATTTTACTGTAATATTAATCTGTATAAGAGCCTGAGAAAAAAAGTTGAAGATTTACCAATAATTGTGGGTTTGAGACAAACAGTCCCCAAATTTCAATACGTTTTTCTCCTATGTTCACATACCATATCCCTGTTTATCATCTAATTGCTGATCCTTATAAGTTTCACCCAGTTCCATAGCAGGTAGCTATGGTGGAAGATTAAAAGTATCTTGGCAGGAGAAAGAGGAGGATAAGATCTAGTGTTTATTGCACTATTATAGGTAACGATTACTGTATAATTACTGCATCGTTACTGCAAAATAAGGGGTTTCATTTCACAATCATTTTGCAATTTACTTCTGTTAACACCATAAAAATGTTCACTGAAAATCTTCCTACATGTGAAGTAAAGCATATTTGAAACTAAAATAGCTTAATTGTTCCTGGTTTTATTCCAAAATAGCCAAAGGTATAATTTAAATTATGAAATAATTGCCTACACCTGCAATCCTTGTTCATGTGAGAACTCCTTATGGCTGTAATTTTCAAAAGCCCCTAAGGGAGAGAGGGACCCAACTCCCATTCAATTTTAATGGGATCAGTCCCTAACTCCAATTGGCCCCCTATCCTGCAAAGGCTTATTGATATGTGTGCTTAACGTTGCTCACTGTGAAAAAATTAAGCAGGTGCTTAGGTCTTCATAGGAGCAGGAACCTAACCTCTTTGGAAAAATCTCACCTTCATGAGTAATCACACTCAAATCCTAACAGGCTGTGACATTTCACTTTTAAAAAGTTTGTGATATCTGTGCAAAAAACCCTCATAGAATTTAAATTCTAAACTTTTGAAGGGGTATATTTTTCTCCCAGTTCTCATCAAAAACAGTCAAATTGTTGGATTTTTTAAAAATTTGATAAAACTCTGAGACAGAAAATGTAATCTGTGACAGAATTTATCTCGTACAGAATTTTTAACGGCCAGATTATATATTCTGGAAAAGGTAGAAATGTTAATACACCGGTTTTCTAAGGCAAGTCCTGAAACAAAAAACTGAACTCTTGCTGCAAAAACATTGTGATGGAAGAAGTCAGATGTTTCAGTCACTAATTGCTGGCGAAATTACTCTGGAAACTTTCATGAAGTTCCCATTGGCAGAGATACCAATTTTGTATATAGAAGCACAATGTTGCTGTGCAGGAGGTCTGGCTTTCTGAGACATCTAACAATTTAGTTGCGATATCATCAGTGAGAAAACACTGTTTTAAATGTCAGCAAAATATATATAATGAAGCCATTATGTAAAACTAAAGCAAAACACATAGGATGCTTATTTAAAAGCATTCAGGTAAGTATTCACTGTAATTTTAGGACAAGAAAGTTTTCAAAATCTATTTTCAGGGACTTAACAGATGCAAAAATATTTCGATGTTACAATTTCAAGTGGTATCTTTACATGTTGACCGTGACGATCATGTGTATTCAGAAAGACCAAAACACAGGTGAGTACTGAGTTAGAGAAAAGCAGTTACATAGACTAATGGTGCAATTATAACAGACCCCAGCCGTGCTGCTCTGGCTGGGCTTGACTTGTGCTTCCCATTAAAAAAAAGAAATTTTATTTTTTTGAGAGCCTTATAAATCAGCCATTTTAATTAACCTGTGTATTAAACCTGGTATACAAATTCTCAGCCTGGGAGCAAATTATTATTAAGCAAGTAGGCCTGCTGCTGTTGAGTTAAAATCCATGGCATTCCATACTTTCTGTGGCTTTGAGTGGCACAGAAGGCTATGAATCATTATAGATGCATAGAGACCTTAATGGACATACTGGGGACCCACATGGATTTGACAGACTGTAACAACTCGTTAATCTGCCAGCTGAAAGAATCCTCCAGAGCTGTTTGAAACAAAGTATACAAGATGTGTTTTTAAAAATGCTGTAATTAAGTATTTAGACAATAACCTACATTTACTCTGAAGGAGCGATTAGAGGCTATTGTGTTAGCTCTTATGCATTCTCCATTATGTTTTCCCCCCACCACCTTTTTTCATGTTCCCTAAAGGCCGGATCCTAAATGGGGCTTAGCAGCCACTGCTCCCATTGACATCAGTGGGAGTTGCAGGTGCTCAGCACACGCCAAATTACAAAGACTATGTTTAAGTAACATTAAAATCACAAAGAGCTCAATCCTGGGAGGTGCTGAGTATCCTCCTCTTCTACTTGGAATCCCACTTTGGAGTTGAGGGCACTCATTTCCTCATATCACTAGACCCCAATTTAGGAAAATCTATACATATATAATTAAAGCTTAAAATGTATAATCAACTGCTGTTCATTTAAACTGTACTGAACACCAGAACTGACTTGTACCGGTTGCACAGAATCAATGAAGAATAAAACCACAAGGATTTTTCATCCAACCTCTTTGGAGAACTCTGTAGCTGAAACCTGAAATTCAAGGCACTCTATCTTCTCCCTCTAATGTGTGGGGATTTACAAACAATACCATTAGTGTCATAAAGATTTCCACCAGTAGCTAATATGGATCATGCTGAGAATGCCACATTCAGGGCAGATTGCAAGAAACAGGGCGGACACTCCCCCTTCCCCCCCCCACCCCCAAAACCTGGTGGTTTATATTACAATAGATTCACCAAACCAGTAACAAAATCATTTTCTGTAGCACCACACTGGTTAACAAGAAGGCAAAACGCAGTCCCCGCTAGGCATTCCAGCCCCTGGTTCCCATCCAGACAAATTTGTTTAATATAGTGAGAGGTTAGTAAAACCCAGTTCACCATACATGAGGTTCTACCAATCCAAAAGGATCAGATACTTCTCCCCCCGCCCCCAAGTCAATATATATTTCAAATCTTACCCAAATAGCATGCTGTCAGCCAATCTTTAGTAACTAACTAAAAATGTATTAATAAAAGAAGAGAGTTATTGAATGGTTAAAAGATCATATACATTACAAATGATTGCAAAGTCCTTAGATCAGATTTGTAGCAGTGATGGATGAGTCTGCTGGTGCGCAAAAGTCTCTCTGGATACTTCCAAAAGATTTTTGTTCAAAAATACTTATTTTGTTAGAAATCCACAGTCCAGAGAACTGGAGCAGGAATGAGGCAAAATGGAGATGTTTCAGCTACAATTTATACCCTCTCCCATGTGCATGGAAAGTTATTGTCCCAAACAATTTCCATAGCCCATGTGCATGGAAACTTACTGGCAAAGATGGAGTCTAAGGTTACATGTCCACATCATATGTCCTTACATGTTTTGCTGAATCATAGAGGTAGCCATTGGCCCCACGCTGTCTGAGACATCTTCAGGAAGAGCTCATTGAAGAGCTGAGTCCCCTGAATAGCCCATCAACACCCAGATGGCCCATCAACACAGGGCTGGATGTAAATCTAACTTGTGAGTATCACCCAACAACAAAACATATACATACATTGAGATACAAATACATAGCAAATGTTCATAAATTCAGATACAAATATAATACATGTATATGAATAGGATTATCATATTTAGCAGATTACAACTTTTTCTTCATCATCTGGACCCATGGGAAGGAGGCCCTGGAAGAATTCCACCATGCTTTCAACAGCTTCCACCCCACCATCAACCTCAGCCTGGACCAATCTACACGGGAGGTCCACTTCCTGGACACCACCGTACAAATAAGCGATGGCCACATTAACACCACCCTATACCGAAAACCCACCGACCGCTACGCCTACCTTCATGCCTCCAGTTTCCACCCCGGTCACACCACACGATCCATCGTCTACAGCCAAGCACTGAGGTACAATCGCATCTGCTCCAACCCCTCAGACAGAGACCAACACCTACAAGATCTTCACCAAGCATTCTCAAAACTACGATACCCACACAAGGAAATAAAGAAACAAATCAACAGAGCCAGACGTGTACCCAGAAGCCTCCTGCTACAAGACAGGCCCAGAAGAGAAACCAACAGAACTCCACTGGCCATCACCTACAGTCCTCAGCTTAAACCTCTCCAACGCATCATCAGTGATCTACAACCCATCCTGGACAATGATCCCTCACTTTCACAGACCTTGGGAGGCAGGCCAGTCCTCGCCCACAGACAACCTGCCAACCTTAAGCATATCCTCACCAGCAACCACGCACCGCACCATAACAACTCTAACTCAGGAACCAACCCATGCAACAAACCTCGATGCCAACTCTGCCCACATATCTACACCAGCAACACCATCACTGGACCTAACCAGATCAGCTACAACATCACCGGCTCATTCACCTGCACGTCCACTAATGTTATATATGCCATCATATGCCAGCAATGCCCCTCTGCTATGTACATTGGCCAAACTGGACAGTCACTACGCAAGAGGATAAATGGACACAAGTCAGATATCAGGAATGGCAATATACAAAAACCTGTAGGAGAACACTTCAACCTCCCTGGCCACACAATAGCAGATGTAAAGGTTGCCATCTTACAGCAAAAAAACTTCAGGACCAGACTCCAAAGAGAAACTGCTGAGCTCCAGTTCATTTGCAAATTTGACACCATCAGATCAGGATTAAACAAAGACTGTGAATGGCTATCCAACTACAGAAACAGTTTCTCCTCCCTTGGTGTTCACACCTCAACTGCTAGCAGAGCACCTCACCCTCCCTGATTGAACTAACCTCGTTATCTCCACACTGATATATACCTGCCTCTAGAGATTTCCATTACTTGCATCTGAAGAAGTGAGGTTCTTACCCACGAAAGCTTATGCTCCCAATACTTCTGTTAGTCTCAAAGGTGCCACAGGACCCTCTGTTGCTTTTTACAGATTCAGACTAACACGGCTACCCCTCTGATACTCAACTTTTTCATTGATACCTTACCTGACATACTTTGTATCAGATTTAGTGCAGTCTTGCAACAGTGGTAGCAATTATATAAATTGTCAGCTTCCTTTGTCATACAGAATCACACCATGTATATTAATCCTCATGCACTGTGATAAGATTACACCCTTTAGTTATGGATTCATCCCTGACGAGTACTTTGCACAGTCATTTGGTTTCCATTGGTGTTACATATACCAAAAACTGGACTCATTAAAAAGAAGGTTAGAATGGCTTTGGCACTTAGCTACCATAGAGATGGGAGTCTCACAAGTACATAAAATGGGTAAATTTGAAAGTTTTTACACAACGGGAATATTGTAAATTGGGTGTTTATGGAGGCCTCTTTGCTCCCACTCTGCACATGCAGGCTTCTGGGGTATGTACATGTGAATGTTTGTTTGGGGAAGAGGGGACAAGGCCAGAATGTTATGGATATCAATTAGGATCCTAACATGACTCAGGGTGTGGAGTATTGTGCTGTGTGGGTGGAGAAGCCAATGCCAGCATGCCTCTGAAGGGAACCATGCTGCCATGGGGATGTCATACCTCAACAGGCAGGGGCAGTACAGCTATTAGTCTTTCACAATGAAGCCTTGTAAGCTTGACATGGCATGGCTCCCAGTTGGGTAGGCCTGATAAGATAAGGGAAGGTGAACTCCTGTATTGAGATTTATGTGATTTTGGGGTTCCTCATTTTTTGTGGGTGTATGCCACACTTGAGATTTGTTAAAGGGGCCTGATTCCTCAGAGGGTGGAAGCTCTGCACTTTCTGAAGATAAGTCCCCTTTAAAATACCTACAAACTGAAACACCCAAAATCATTAGTCACTTTTGCAAATCTAGACCTTTGAGTTTAAATTGTAACCGGGGAGTCAGTGAACTAACAATGCATATTGAACACTTGAGTTTTAGGAAGCTGAATGAAAACCAGCAAATAGTTTGTTCCTTTATCAGGTGCAGCGCTCCTTCAAACTCACTTGTTCTATGATGCTTCCCAGCTGCAATAGCCACTTTCCAGCCTTTTCCTGTATCCTATTTTGTTAAATTGTTTTGTGCTGAACAAGCCTTGTGCATTTAGAGTAGTCTAGAGTATCCAAAGAGTGCCTGTGCTGTAGAACCATTTACAGTTATGGTGCTATCTAAAAATAACATGAATAAAGACAAGTGACCTGATTTGGGAGAGTGCTGGGCACTCGTAGCGTCCATTGAAATGAGTGAGAGTTGCGAGCTTTAAAAATCGGTCGAAAGAGCCATGAAATGTGTGTTGTGCATATGCACAAGACAATGGGCTTTTTAAAATAGTCAATATGCAATTAACTTTTAAACTCTGTTTTCCTTTATTAGGGCCATGAAAAGCCTATTTATTTTACATCTTCTGTGCTGATAGTCTCTATTGTGGCAATTCATATCAGTTATGATAAATCCCAGCAGGTTATGTTATCCAGATCTGTTTAAAATAATTGTCCTTTTACTTGTTTTAACAAAAAATGAGAATACTTCTAAACACATTTTCAGAACTGAAAAATTAATTAAACATTAAAAGGAAATGTGGGACTTTTTTAGGAGACTATGATTTTGCAGCACGCTGACTAGAAGGGAGGAAACATCGGTGTGTGGGCTATAAATGAAGAAAGTTATCATAAAATCAATGCTGCAAATAGAAATAAAGTTGGCGTAGCACCCCAGGAGTAAATGGTTACTGCCTCTTTAAGAATATCACAATACTGGGCCAGGGAGGCAGATATGCCTAGAGCTTGCGGGAGATTGAAGAAAGAACAGGAGTATTTGTGGCACCTTAGAGACTAACAAATTTATTTGAGCATAAGCTTTCGTTGGCTACAGCCCACTTCAAATACATAGAATGGAACATATAGTAAGAAGATATATATACACATACAGAGAACATGAAAAGGTGGAAGTTGCCATACCAACTCTAAGAGGCTAATTAATTAAGATGAACTGTTGTCAGCAGGAGAAAAACAACTTTTGTAGTGATAATCAAGATGGCCCATTACAGACAGTTGACAAGAAGGTGTGAGGATACCTGGCATGGGGAAATAGATTCAATTTGTGTAATGACCCAGCCACTCCCAGTCTCTATTCAAGCCCAAATTAATGGTATCTAGTTTGCAAATTAATTCTAGTTCAGCAGTTTCTTGTTGGAATCTGTTTTTGAAGCTTTTCTGTTGCAAAATTGCCACCTTTAAGTCTGTTACTGAATGACCAGAGAGGTTGAAGTGTTCTCCAGTACCGGTTTTTGAATGTTATGTTTCCTGATGTCAGATTTGTGTCCATTTATTCTTTTGCATAGAGACTGTCCGGTTTGGCCAATGTCCATGGCAGAGGGGCATTGCTGGCACATGATGGCATATATCACACTGGTAGATATATGCCATCATGTGCCAGCAACTGGATAGTCTCTACACACCTCCTTGTCAACTGTCTGGAATGGGCCATCTTGATTATCACTACAAAAGTTTTTTTTCTCCTGCTGATAGTAGCTAATCTTAATTAATTAGCCTCTTAGAGTTGGTATGGCAACTTCCACCTTTTCATGTTCTCTGTATGTATATATATCTTCTTACTATATGTTGCATTCTATGCATCTGATGAAGTGGGCTGTAGCCCATGAAAGCTTATGCTCAAATATATCTGTTAATCTCTAAGGTGCCACAAGTACTTCTGTTCTTTTTGCAGATACAGACTAACACGGCTGCTACTCTGAAACCTGAAGAGAGAATGTAAGGGATAAGCAAAGGAGCAGGGCTGTGATCTATGATTTGGGGAAATGTGAGACATTTTTGCTGATGTCCAACCAGGGCCGGCTCTAGTTTTTTGCTGCCCCAAGCAATGTTCTGATGTCCAACCAGGGCCGCCCCCCCCCCAGCGCCGCCCCGCGCCCCCGGAGCCCACCCCCGCCCCCCCGCCAAGCGCCGCCGGAACCCCACTCCAGCGCCGCGCCTGCGCTGCCCCCTAGCCGAGCCCCGCGCCGCCGGAGCGCCCCCCCCCGCAGATAGCCATGCCGTGCTCCCCCCGCCGCCCCTTACCAGGTGCCGCCCCAAGCATGTGCTTGGGTGCCTGGTGCCTGGAGCCAGCCCTGTGTCCAACAGGAAATAGAGAATAAGGAGGAAATACTGTGCACTAGCTACATTCCAAAGAAGAGCAAAGCAAATGAACAAGTGAAAGACAAAGAAGTTGATGTCTTCTGAAGAGAGGAAGCAGTTTACCACACAGACTAGTGAAATGGTGTCAAATCCCTCAAACGGTTAACAGTTTATCCAATTTTGTTTAGTACTGCAGCATTGACGTACCCACAGTAAGCCTGCAACCACACATGGAAGTGTCATCAAAATTACACAGCAAAATTCAAATACTAATATTTATTTAAACCAAGACTGTAGTAAGTGTTACATAATGTATATTGTAATGCTCTGGAATATAAACTACTGGAAACACAAAAAAATAAAAGCTACAAAAGTCACAGTTAACACTCTCACTCTGTCCTTAACTTACTCTCTGCTTAAATAAGCACAATATCATTACCACTAGAAGTGCTGTGGGCAAATTCAATCAATCCAAGTCACAGAAGGTGTTTGCAACAATCTAATCAGTCCAAGAGTTTTCCTGAAAGAGAATGTTTCCATTCCTTATTTTAAAATTTAAATCTGTTCCTTTGTTTTAAATAACCCTCACTCTCACCTTTACCTTATAAAACCTGAAAGGGGCAGGAACCAGACAAAAATGTATTAAGTGAAATACAGGCAAATAAAGCAAGTGGGTATGTGCGCTTGACAGCAAAAGTCACTATACAGAGAAACAGATGAAGATGGGTATGCACTAGCAGACAGTAGCTCACAGTTTGTTAGGCTGAGATATGTACTCTGTGTAAAAGGTGTGAATCAAATAAAAGAAAATAGAAATTCAATTTCTGCTTGAAGTGGCTAGAGATTTTTAGTTGGGAGTCTTCAAAGAGGGATTTTTTTCAACTTGTGTATCATTAATCTTTGAGCTGCCATTCAGTTTCTAGATGACAGCTTTGGAAATTGGAGTCTAATGGGAAGAGCTAAGATTAGGCATTTTTCATAGTCACAGAGACACTTAAGGAAATACATTTCCATAAGGATATGCAATAATGTAAGACATACCTAATAGATTAACTGGGCACAGAAAAATGGAAAAAGTGCTTATTGGGTAAAGTGAAGGTTAGAGCTGAGGAAAGGGAACTGTTAGATCAAAACAAATGATGGAATTGCAAGGGCTGGTTTTAACAAAGGCTTGTCGAATCTTCATTCACAATGTACTCTTTGTTATTAGAGCTGGTCTTCTCTCTGAAAGAAAAATTAGACAGATTTTGGAAAAATCACCCTGGAATACAGGGCTAGAGAGTGCTCACTGAATCTATAAAGTCACACTTATCAGTCTCCATAAGCATCCATCCACCAAAAGCCCTTCACCTTCAAAAGCTGTATGTGGCTGTTGCCTTGTGGAGGAGGTATCTGATATGTGTTTAGGGAGACAGACAACAGGTCCATTCCCCTCCTTCATGGAACAGTTCCTTGTTTTTCTCCCTAGGGATCAGGGACAATGTAGTGTTTCCTAATTTTCTGTCCCCTGAGTGAACATGGGGTTTCCTTTCTTTACTGGTACCCTAATACAGGACCTTCCTCTTTCCTCTTGTGAAGAGAAATTGAAAAGATTGGGAATGTTCACTGTGTGAAAGAAGGAATGAATGAGAGGATGGTCCAGTTGTTAGGCTACTAACCTACCCTTCAAGAGATTAGGGTTCAATTTCTTACTCTGCACACACTTCCTGTGTGACCTTAAGCAAGTGATTTAGCCTCAGTTCCCCATCTGTAACATAAGGGTAATAATACTTTCAGATCTCATGGGCATCTGAAGATAAATGTATTAAGGATTGTGAGGTGCTTGGATAATATGGGAATCACATGAGTAGCTTGTCTAGATACCAAATAAACAATGGTGTAGATCAGGAAGTTCTAGAAACCCTTTCCCATAATGCAAAAATAAAGGAACATTCATTGACCTTAACAAGCGAGGAATTCACAACTAATAGAAAGAAATACTTCTGTGGAACACATTGCTATGGGATACCATAGAGACCAAGAGCTGATTGCAGCTATGTGCCCTAGCTATTGTCTATTCTGGTGAGGGTCAGGTTGTCCTGTTGGAGCTCTTCCACTTTCTTTAAATATGAATTAGGCCAGAAAGGAAAGGACTGACTCTATATCCTGGTTGTTAGGACATTCACCTGGAATGTGAGAGACCCAAAGCTTATTTAAATAGTGTATTAGTCTGTGCAGAGGCATGTAAATTGTAATGTGCACTAAGGATATGTCTACACTTCCCCTTGGCCACCCCAAGCACCTGCTTGCTGCGCTGGTGCCTGGAGCCGGCCCTGGTAGACAAGCCCCCAGATTCAAATCCCTCGGTATTTAATTATTTATACCCAGTAGAATAATTCCAGTGGGCGATATTGAAACCTGCTCACTCCTAAATAGCCAATACTCTGGTGGTTAGGGCACACTTCTAGGATGTGGGAGATGTGTGTTCTCTGCCTGATTCAGAATAGAAACTTAAACCTGTTTCTTTCATGTTTCCTGCATCCCAGGCCACGCCCCTAACCACCAAGCAACTGCCTGCTCTGGGGTCTCTCTCTTACTCCCTGTGAAAAGTTTTGAAAAGTCTTTGGGTTTTGTCTTGCTGCAGAATGGGGAAAAAATTCAAAATTGTGAAAATTATAATGGGTTGGGAAGAAACTGTTTCCCACCCAGTTCTAATTGACATTCTGTAAGAAAAGATAAACAGGATGTTCTTAAATGATCTTTGCAGGACTTGAACATTCATATTCATTGGTGCTCTTTTCCTAAATTTGTTTAGAATGAGCCAGATATTTCACTATCATACTGGAAAGGAATATGTAGTGAGGTCCTGCAGGGGTCAGCCTTGGGTCTGGTAATATTTAATATTTTCATTAATGACTTGGATAATGGAGTGGAGTGTATTCTTATAAAACTTGCAGGTGACATCCACCTGGGAGGAGTTGTAAGCACTTTGGAGGATAGGATTAGAATTTTAAATGACCTTGACAAATTAGAAAATTGCTCTGATTTCAACAAGATGAAATTCAATAGAGGTAAGTGCAAAGTACTTCACTAAGGAAGGAAAATCATATTCAAAACTACAACATGGGGAATAACTGTCTAGGTGGTAGTACTGATGAAAAAGATCGGTGGTTTATTGTGGGTTACTGTAATGAGGTGGAGTGGCCTCTTTGTGGTACAGAGGCGGTTAATTCACCCTGTTGGATGCAGTTAGCCCTGCCCCTTTGCCTCACCGGAAGTATGGGGGTGGGGACAGAAGTATAAGGGCTGGGCCCTACAGTTCAGTTGGGTGCAGACCAGTGAATGAGACAGGCATCCTTTCTAGGGAGCCAAACCACCTGCAGAACCCATGACTGGATGTGTCAGACAATGACAATTCTAAGCCAGCCTGGAGCAAAGGCAAGCCCATGGCCCCAGGAGATGGAGGAACCCAGAGAGGAAGCATAGAAGGAGCCACAGAGGCACAGAGATTGGGAACTGGGCTGCAGACGCCATGAAGGGAGGATGCCACACTAGACCCGGGGAGGGATAGCTCAGTGGTTTGAGCATTGGCCTGCTAAACCCAGGGTTGTGAGTTCAATCCTTGAGGGGGCCATTTAGGGATCTGGGGCAAAAATCTGTCTGGGGATTGGTCCTGCTTTGAGCCGGGGGTTTGACTAGATGACCTCCTAAGGTCCCTTCTAACCCTATGATTCTATGAACCTTACAATCATAAATTTAATATGAGTCAACAATCTGATACAATTGCAAAAAAAGGCTATTGTTATTCAGGGGTGTAATAACAGGAATGTTGTATGTAAGACATGGGAGTTAATTGTCCTGCTCTACTTGGCACTGATGAGACCTCAACTGAAATACTGTGTCCAATCTTGGGTGCCACACTTTAGGAAAGATGTGGACAAATTGGAGATAGTCTAGAAGAAAACGACAAAAATGATAAAACGTCAACCTGTTAAGGGTTGATATCAAAAGGACAGTGATCAGTCATTTTCCATGTCCACTGATCTTAGGACAAGAAGTAAAAGGATTAATCTGCAGCCAGGGAGATTGAAGTTAAATACCAAGAAAAAAGAATAACAGGAGTACTTGTGGCACCTTAGAGACTAACAAATTTATTAGTCTCTAAGGTGCCACAAGTACTCCTGTTCTTCTTTTTGCGGATACAGACTAACACGGCTGTTACTCTGAAATACCAAGAAAGACTTTCTAATGATAAGAGTAGTTAAGCTCTGGAATAGACTTTCAAGAGAGATTGTGGAATCCCCATCACTGGAGGTTCTTAAGAACAGATTGAACAAACACTTGTCAGCAGGGCCGGTGCAACCCATTAGGTGACGTAGGTGGTCGCCTAGGGTGCTAGCATTTGGGGGGCGGCATTTTGGGTCCTTCAGCGGCGGCCGGATCTTTGGCCGCCCTGGTCGTTGTCGGCATTTAGGCAGAGGGATTGGGGGTGGGGAGGGCCGCCTGCAGCAAGTAAGGGGGAGGGGCGAGTCACGCAGGGGATCTCCCCGCCCCATCTCACCTCTGCTCTCCCTCCTCCCCCGAGCACCAAACAGCTGATTGGCGCCACAAGCCTGGGAGGCGGGAGAAGTGGAGTGGCAATGGCGTGCTCGGGGAGGAGGCGGAGCAGAGGTGAGCTCATGCGGGGAGCTGCTGCACAGCTCCCCAGGCCGTGGGGGAGCTGCCGTGGGGGGGGAGGTGCCTCAGGGTGGAGCGGAGACCTGCCACAGGGCTCGGGGAGGTGGGGGGCACAAGGTGGAAGTTTCGCCTAGGGCGCGAAACATCCTTGCATCCACCCTGCTTGTCAAGGATTGTCTAGTTTTACTTGGTCCTGCCTCAATGCCATGGTGTGGACTTTGATGACTTCTTGAGTTCCCTTGCAGCCCTATATTTCTATGATTCTGTCTGATGGCAGCTATACAAGTTTTCTTTTAAAGAGTCTAGAATAGATGCTGTACCCTAATTTAATTCTTTTCAGGCATGCACTTGAAATAGAGCTATGAAATGGTAAAAGCAAAGTGTAGTTTACAGTTTACAAATGTTAGAGTGATGAGGTGGGTGAGATAATATCTTTTATTAAACCAACTTCTACTGGTGAGAGAGAGAAGTTGTTGAGCCACCCAGAGCTCTTCTTTGGGTCTGGGAAAGGAACTCCCAGTGTCACGGCAAAATGCAAGGTGGCTCTTTTGTTTAGCATAAGTGGTTAGACCTGAAGAAAAGCTCTGTGTGGCTCGAAAGCTTCTCTCTCTCCCCAACAGATGTTGGTCCAATAAAAGATATTACCAATCTTGTCTTTCTAGATATTACACTGCAATTTACAAATTGCACAGCCTCAACTATGCTGCAATTTACAAATGTTACACTTCACCTTCAGAAAGACAAATAGCTCTGTTCAAGTTCTCAGCTAAGCTGTGTTCCCTTTATGTTACTTTCCAATCAGTTTCAAGTGATCTTTGATCATGAAAACTTCCTGGAATTGTGGAAGGGTTCTTCTCCTGCACCATCCTGTTAACATCCTGCAGAGCGATGCTTGATCCCTGACTATTCATTGCTGTAAATGTGGCTTTTAACTCTACCTGGAATATAAAAAGGAGGTAGTAAGAAGTGTTTAGAACAGAGAAATCTCTTCTGGGAAATCTAGAAGCAGTTACACCTAAGGGGGGGGGGAGGCTTGTTTTTGTTGTTTTGTTTGATTAAAATCTGAGCCCTAGGAAAAAGGAAAGTTTTGGACTACAGTGGGCCAAATCTTCAGCTGGAATTCAGTGGCATAGCTCCATTAAAGTGAATGGAGCTACGCCAATTTACACCAGCTGCGAATCTAGCCTAGCCTGTCATGGGCTGTTCACAGCAGAATTGGAGTGTCAGCTATTTAAGCTTCCCCCCGCACCATGGAAAAGTCTAATAAGGGGAGACACACAAGAAGGGAGGTGTATTGAGATTCAGGGAGCAACAACAAGAGCAGCCCATGACTTCTGAGCCACTTAGGTAACAACATGGCAATAAAGATAGTTAGATCAATGAAAAGCAATCAACTAAATGGCTAAGAAATCACAAATGGGTGGATTAATTAATAATACAAATAATTCAGATGGTCAGGAGGCTCACAGGCAGTATAATCTGAGAAGACAATCATGGAGTATTGGTGAGTGCAACATTTAGAGTGAGGGCAAGGTGAACATTGTCACATTTGTTAGAATGCGTGCTATTCCTTTCAGTAAAGTTATTACTTCCACACTATCATTCAACTAACCTAGCAGGTGTTTTGTTGTTGTTGTTGTTTTTGTTTGTGTGTGTGTGTGTGTGTGCGCGCGTGAATTGTTGTAGAATTTGTCCTTGCTGGGGATATAACTTTGAAAACCTTCAAATTCAGGGACCTTCAATATCAATCCACAAAAATAGTTTAGGTTCATAATGAATGGTAGACAATGTTTTACAAGAGAATGTTCAGGCACATTTCTTCTTGTGAGGAGATGTTCAAGTGAAATGAATGATGCAAGTGACAGTGTGTCTGCTAACTCCATAAGTCTACAGATGGATTTCAGTGTGGCTCGAAGGTACATTTGTACATTGCTAAGGCTGAAATCAAAGACCGTTTGCTTGCTTAGGTGGAGGGAAATCCAGTGGAGATAATGCTTCTCAGCAGTCAGGGTTCCTTATAATGCTCCACTTAATATTTCATGTTGATATTGAGGCCACAAATGCTGCTCTGCCAACAAGTGTAAAATGGAGGAGGCTATTTGTTTTGTTTCTGAAGAACTTAAAACATAGGCGAGGTCTACACTACAGCCCTATATATGTATAACTACATTGCTCAGGGATGTGAAAAATCCATAGTGACATAGTGTAACATAGTTATACTGACCAGGGCCGGCTCCATGGTTTTGGCTGCCCCAAGCAGCCAAACAAAAAACAAACAAACAAAAAAAAGCCACGATCACGATCTGTGGCGGCAATTCGGCGGGAGTCCTTCGCTCCGAGCAGGAGTGAGGGACCATCTGCCGAATTGCCGCCAAACAGCTGGACATGCCGCCCCTCTCCGAAGTGGCCGCCCCAAGCACCTGCTTGGTAAGCTGGTGCCTGGAGCCGGCCCTGATACCGACCTAATCCCCTGTGAGACAGCGCTATGTCGACAGGAGAGCTTCTCCCATTGACATAGCTACTGCCTTTCGCGGAGGTGGATTAACTACTATGCCAATGGGAGATGCTCTCCCACTAGTGTAGTAGCATTTTCACTAGAACACTACAGCAGCGCCGCTGCACCAGTGCAGCTATGCTGCTGTAGTGCTGTATGTGAAGACAAGCCCATCCCATTTAGTCACTGTGAACCCAAATTATTCCTGTTTCTCAACTGAAAAGAATGGAGTGTGACTGTGAACAGAAAGAATGCCCAAAATCTCTGATGAACACTTTCAGGTCCATTCTTCTTCTTGTTACTGTTAAATATCTATAGATCTCTATACTTTTGCATGGCATTGGAAATTAGTATAGGCCTGAATAAAGACTGGGAGTGGTTGGGTCATTACAAAACCTAAACCTAATTTCCCCAATACTAATTTCTCCCTACTGTTACTCGCACCTTCTTGTCAACTGTCTGTAATGGGCCACTCTCATTACCACTTCAAAAGTTATTTTTCCTCCCTTGGTTACCCTGCTGTTAATTGACTTATCTTGTTAGACTGTCCTCACACTTGGTAAGGCAACCCCCATCCTTTCATGTATTTATACTTGCTCCTATATTTCCCACTCCATGCATCTGATGAAGTGGGTTCTAGCCCACGAAAACTTATGCCCAATTAAATTTGTTAGTCTCTAAGGTGCCACAAGTACTCCTTGTTCTTTTTGCTGATATAGACTAACACGGCTACCACTCTGAAACCTGTCACCATAGATTTCAAAAGTGCTTTGAGAAGGAGAGGAAGTATCATTACCCCCATCTTCTGGACTGTCAGTCCAGTTCCCTCCTCATAGGCGCTCCTATCCCTATATATAGGACAAGAAGAAAGCATACAAAGGATGTTGTAAGGAAAGAGGGGAAACATTTAAAACAGATTTTGTGTCAAATTAAACTGAAAGCAATCTTACAAGTTCTAATATTTGTAGATGCAAGAAGGAAGTAGTAAATAGCACACACATGGAGGTCAGTGGTGAAAAGGAAGGTGAAAATGAGAATTAAGGAGGGGCTTGAAGGAAGAGAGTGAAAGTGTTTGGTGTATTGTGTGCTATTGGGGATGATAGAAACCAGAATTCTAGAGTGAATGCCTATTGTAACAAAATACATCATAAACTTTGTAACGTCCACATACTACTTCAATTTTTAAGGTTTTCTCTGAAAAAAATAAAAAAATAAACTGCATGGCACTCAGTGTATCTATTTTAAAGAAGTAGGGCTGAACATACATGCAGGTAGGACTCTTGACCCATTTAGAAAATTCTGATGTTTGTGTTTTTAACTACAACAATGTTTGTTAAATCCCATTATGTAGAAATTCATATTAAATTAACTCTGGGTGTAAGGTCCTTTCAAAGTTTATTCTACATAGCATCTTGTTTTCATCTTCACCCACAGGATTTTTCCTTCCTTCTCAATACATGCAAATTAAGGGTGATATAATGTGGGGGACAGGAGGGCGATATCCCCGCTCGCAATTCCTGAAATTTTTTCCTAGATTTTTCTGCTTTCCTTTTACCAGGGTTGTTCTTTGTGTCTGGCAGGTTCTGCCAGATAGATCTTTATTTGTCAAGAATAGAAGACACTTCCTGTAATTTTAATGGAGTACTGTTTCATGTTAAATATTACGTAACTTCTATTCACTATGTCTTGTAGCAGGATATTCACTTATAGTAAATGAGTTCATTATGGTTAGCATTACTTCTCTGGGTGTCAAATAAATGACGAATGAGATGCCATTCAAGGAAAAGGTTTCTTTTTAAATATGAGTAAAGTTTCATGTTCTGAAACTAGAATGCCAAAATACTGTAGATACTAGTTATACTTTTGTTATGTAAAGAGGATTGATACTATGTACATTCCAATTAAAGAAAAGTTGAACATGGGTCTTTCTTTTGAAATTATATCATGACATTGTACTATTACTCCTTAGTCCAATGTGACTAAATAATCAGGACCTGTCTGAGGAGAATTTTGAGAGATATACACACTTATTTTCATCTGGAAAAGCGGCTATCACTTAGTGATTTTCTTAACAGAAATGTAAATGCAGCTTGATGCAGTGTGAACTGAAATGTGTGTCCTCATAACTCATGGATTTATGAGCAAGCCATGTTATTGAATTATCAGAAAATGGTTCAGTCCATCAACAGGTATAGTCCAATTCCTTTCCATGATAATTCTAGTGTTTAGTCTAATTACTACTCACTTTTTATGTAATCCCTTGTATAGGAGCCCATGTCAAAACAATACATGGAAATGTTTTGTTAGCCATTATTGTTTTAACTCTATGATCAATGAGCAATAAATTACGCATCAATATCTGGTGCAAGTTTAACAGCCGTACCTTATGTTTTCATTTCTGGGGAAAATATTTTTTATGTTGTCCATTAATAGTTAGTGGGTCTGATTCTTCAGTCATTACTCAGGCAAAACTGCCAATGAAGTCAAGTAAGTTTTCTGTAGCAAAACTTAGCTATCACTCAGTTGCTGTATGCCATGGTGAAAATATACCAGATAACAAAATTGTTATCCTGGGCACAGAGTATAAACAAGCAAATAGTTAGGGCCAATTTTTTTTAAAATTTATTATTAAAGTCAGCACTAAGTTTGCAGACAATGTATATAATCTTTGAATCCAGGAAGTACATGTGGTCAGAAACCAACTTTTCACAGACAACTTTTGTGCAAACAGGGAAAGATTCCCTATATTAAAGTTAAACAGATTCCCCTCCTCCCTCGCATTCTTGAAGGAGGTCTAGTACAGCTTTCGTGTAAGTGTCTCAGCTTGTTTCAAGATAGGTTGCCGATGCCTATACTTTCGCACGCAGCCTTTCGCACCCAGTTTGTTTACCTGCCGCGTTCACAGGTCCAGCTGATCGCGGCTCCCACTGGCTGCGGTTGGCCACTCCAGGCCAACAGGGGTAACGGGAAGCGGCGACCAGAACATCCCTAGCCCCGTGCCACTTCCCTCAGCCCCCATTGGCCTGGAGCAGCAAACGCGGCCAGTGGGAGTTGCGATCGTCCGAACTTGCGGACGCGGCAGGTAAACAAACTGGCCCGGCCCGCCAAAGATTGCCAATCCCTGAGATAGTAGTTTATTTTACAAATTTGTACGTTCACTGTCTGAGATTCATCTTTTGCAGCCTAATGTTTATTTGTAATATACATACACTACCTCCTACCTCCTTTTCATGCAGACTTTCTTTTAGACTTGGCAGTGAACTGCTATGTAGCAACAGTTCTAGACAGCATCAAAGTCTTGCCTATAATTCCATTAATCTTTCTATTATTTTTAAGCCATCTTCCCTGATCCTGTTATCTCCTTTCTGTTGTACTCCAGCCCTCTCAAGTCTTGCTTCATTGAATTCAGCCTCATGCCCTGCATCAGTGGCTTTCTGTGCCATTCTTCACTTGCGTTACAGTATCTTTCAGTTGTCTATCCTGGTCAGTCAATTGTCAGCTTCTTTTTTATTCCATAGTTCCACTCTTGTGTCTTGCTTCATTGCCAGCCTCCTCTATTATTCCCTCAACTTTAACTCTGTATTATCCATTTCTGGCTCACTACTCTGCTTTATATTTCCAAGCTGTCCCTTGTGACCATTCTGAAATCTGTTTCCAGGCTTCCTTTTTCCTTTCCTTGCTCTGCAGTTACTTTATCTAATGATCTTCAGGATTATCTCTTTTCTTAAACCTTTGGTTTTGTGCATTGTACCAACCAGATTTGCCATCTGCTCTTTCTCCCCTAGGTATCTTCATTCTTTTCTCACACATTGTCTGCAAAGTTTTCTAAGCATTTTCTGTTGGGCAATTCAAGTTGAACATTTTTTATTGTTTACTTTCATCATTCTGGTATTAATGTACGGTACATTATTAGTGCAGCTTATTCCAGTAAATGACTTTGTACATTAGGAACTCTGTTGCCTGATTTTTAGATTATGTATTAATTATATTACTTAAGTTATTTGTTGTTATTACTTTGAGGGTTGCCAGGTTTTTACCCCAAGATCAGGCCCAGTATTATTCAAATTATTATATAATTGGCAACCCTGATATGCACAGTTGCACTCACACTATAGGAATGTTTATATTTACAAATATAATTCCTATATTGTGTACAGTTACAAACACCTCAAATTAGTACATTTGCACACCCATATACTTACACCATCCCACGTAGAACAGCCTGAAATGTTAACTATCACCTTCCCCATCATTACCAGTGGCTATCATTCCGGCACCTCCCAAGGACTACATCTCTCCCTCTACTGCCCCGAGGCTGAGATGCCACTTCTTATAATATGTTACACTGACACTGCTATGTTTGATGCATATTTAGTAGGGGATTTTTCCCCTTCTTATTTGTATTTCCTCACCTTACTAATGTTGGAGTGTCTTTTCTCCTATAGGTTACTATATCAACTGTTTCAAATTATATACATTTGTTTGTTACCATGGCCCTTTTGTGGTTAGGTATTACATTTGTTATTTCTGTCGTAACTAGTTATTTTGGTTCTTTCCAAGTTATGGTGTACCTGTTAAGTTTAAAAGGGTATAAACCTATGACAACCTGCTTTACCACAGCCTTTATGTTAAAGGTCACATGACATTATGCTTTAGCTCATTACTATCTAGGTAAAAAGTCCCAGACATATATGCAAACCTTGCCTTAGCTCACCACACAGAATGTGGCCTGCAGGTCCCTTGTGTTACAGCCAAATTATACTTTAATATAAACCTATAAAATAATATAATTAAACCCATAAAAATAAACTTTTATATTTAGAGAGGCGTGAGCAAGCAGGCTAGCATTCAACATTTCTCATGTATGTCAGTTTATTGCCAGAATGCTTCTGTGGTTAATATACCTGTGGTTAAAACACTCAAACTATTTTCAGCTTCCCAAATACTTGGGTTTTTCGTTGGGCCGTTTATCTATGCAAAGTTTATCTGTTCAAAATTCATAGGTCTCAAGCCTTATGCTAATGTGCTAAAGCTAATGTCTTACAAAATACAGTCCTGTAGGTTTCTTGAATATATATTAATAAATAATAAATATAATGCAAAGCAGTAAATATAATAAAGAAGCTAGCCCACTGGGCTACAAATGGTATTATATATTGCCATGGCACTGTTTTTTCAGTACTGTTTGTTTATTTATATTATAACTGCGGTTAGCCATGTACTCAAGGTTGTTTCTAAAATGACTGAGCTGCAATTAAACAGTTAAGTCAACAATAAAGCTGACATTTTAGGTCTTCAAAATCAACAGTTAGCTAGATCTCTTGTCCTGAGTCCCACTTCAGCATCGGTGTTATTTTTAAGGTGCCTATTACCATGGCTTCTGCATGCCATATGCTGTTTTAGAATTAGTTTGCTTAGTGGTTGACAAATTGATACAGACAACCAGGGTTGATCCTCCAACCTGCATCCAGGTTAGTAGTCATGTTAAACCAGCAGGATTAGACAATATCTATCGAAGTAAGTGTTGCAGGATTGCAAACTATACATTTGTGCTTCTCAACACATTATGTGTTGATATCACTGAATGTCACAGTGTATCAGCCTGCTATTATCATACTGTTACTATTTTAAGGTAAAATCCTACTAGCCTTCCTCATATCAACAGCCTATAGAAAATGGGATTATTCATGCGAGTAGGGTAAGTGGGATTTAATCTTTATTACGTCTGAATGCTTCTTTATAGATTTTCCCCACAGAGGTCAAGCAGAAATGGTGAGAGGTTTGTTTTCTAGGTCCACCCAACAGCTTAATAAAACCCCACTAAGTGAATGAGATTCTAAAGCCATGGAAATGAAAGCAGAGAAAAGAGGCAAAAAGTTTACTGTAATGAACATGCTCAGAAATGCAGCCTGTAATGTTCAGCTTGATTTGTTTAAGTTGTGAAGGCATGGTGACTCATTTAATCATAGTGAGAGAAAAGCCAGCAACAGAAATAGTCCCGATTACTATTTTCCATATTTCCTTTAAAAGAAACATTGTACTAGGTTGGCTATTAGGAAACACTTTCACTAGGAGGGTGGTGAAGCACTGGAATGGGTTACCTAGGGAGGTGGTGGAATCTCCATCCTTAGAGGTTTTTAAGGCCCGGCTTGACAAAGCTGTGGCTGGGATGATTTAGTTGGTGTTGGTCCTGCTTTGAGGAGGGGGTTGGACTAGACCTCCTGAGGTCTCTTCCAAGCCTAATCTTCTATGGTTCTATGATTCTAAGCCCTTCCACTACACTTCTATAAACATCCCTCTAGAAATCTTTTCCAGTGTCTTATTTTGATTCAAATTAGAATTATAATACAGTGTACAACTGAGATTAGCAGTGACTAACTACTATGTGATGGTTTGCCAAAGAAGACGACTCAGGTTGGAGATCACCCTTTGGAATACATCAGATTCTGGATACTTTACTCATTTACACAAAAGCCTTATTATTACAGTACTTGGTGCTTTCTGGTGCTGCTTTAATGTAATTAGGTTTCAGTCATTTCTATTATTCTAAACCCTCTATTTTAAAAAGAGATCTGAAACAAAATTGCTAAAGCCTACCACACAAAGACTCAGCCCAGGAATTAATTTTGCCAACAAAACTAAAAAAATAAAATAAACTACACACAATCCGCTACTCCATAATATGACGAATTGCTTTTGGTAGTTTGAAAGCAAATATTTAGAAACAGTTAAAAATAGTTTAGAAAACATGAACCCTTTTATCCCATCACTAAGTTTAGATTTTGCACATTTTGAATTTGTGTTCATTATATGTACTTGATCTACAAATTACGTACAATTAAATCAATCATTTACCTGAATTCTTGCTAACACCTCTTCACAATCAAATGGAAGATTCACAGTTGCAAAAGACTCTTTGAGACATACGTTTTTGGGGATTTGTTGCATGGACTAAAAGCTACAACTGACGGAAACCATAAACATTGGTTTTGAGATCTGGAATCTTTGATCTCTGTATTACGGGTTTATGTTGCAAGTTACAGCTTCTTGGTTGTTCTTGCAAACTGAAAAGTTTAAAAATTAGTGTTTATTTATAGTATCATCTACTTCGTGGTAGACGCTTTCCAAATACTCAAGGACTGAGGAGTTTACAGGTTAAGGGATAGGGAAACAACTCTAAGCAATTTATGCACACATCAACATGACTCACTACAAGGGTTTATGTATACACAAATGATGTAATGCTTTAGCTGTATTAAAACTCCCCTTAGCATGGGCATAGTTATACCAGTATAGAGATGCTTTATACTGGTCTAGCTATTCCTGCATGGGAAAGGGAATAATTTATACCAGTATAAAGGTGTTTTATACTGTATAGCTATCTTTCTTTCAGGGAGAACCAACCCCCCTGAAACTGACAAAAGTTATTCAAAACCTGTGCAGACCAGGCATAAGCAGCACAGAAGATGCAGTCTTTAAGAGGAACAAAGTTATTTCTCCTACCCTCTCCACAGCTATTTAAAAACAAATGCAAAAATAAACTTGTTAAATGAACTTTAGAAGTTTGATGTTCTCACCTTGACATGGCCCTGCAGTTCCCAATCTAGCTGTGATTTGTTCTTGCTAATGTGAATTTTCCCTCATTATAGTTGCAAGTGATTTTAATTTTCAACAAAGTAAGGACTGACAGCAATGGCTCAAGCAAGACAGTGTTGGCAGGGTCTGTGAGAACGTCTCTGCCAACATTCCTCATACCTGGCCTACAGTATCCCAGCCATTCTAGTCCCTGATCACTCCTGAGCACAGCTGTTCCCAAATGGATAGAAAAATAAAGTACATTGTTGGGACATAATGTAGGACATAATGTAGGATTGAATTTAGGTCTCAAGAGGTTAAAGGTTAGTGAAACTTTCACCCATCTCTATCTAATCTCCCTCTTTACTGTTATTCTAAATCTTTGTGGATTGGATTTGTAAATGGTGTAGTCTATTGCTTTGCACTGTGTAGTATGTTTTTCTGCAGGTCTGTTTCTAATCCTTACCTGGTTTCAGCTGTTATCTTATGTGAATGTAGATATTGTTAATCTCCTGTTTCTAAAAGGGCTTGTGTGGACCATGACTGTCAGAAACGTGAATACATTGCAATAGCCAACCTGAGACTGTTTGTCAAGGATGGCATGCTAAAGAATGGAAGTAGATGGGATGAAAGTGGCTGCTATCGAAGTAGTACATTGAAGTGTCTGAAAGAGTCAAGCACCTCTAATCATGAACAGCAGTAATCTTTAAAACCCCATGGGTAGCAGAGATATCAACCCATCCATTTTGAACTAATGCTCCTGAGGCAACTCACAGAAGACTTATTCTTAAAAGAAGGAAATGACTGTAAACACAGAAAACTCACTATTTTAAGCAGAAGCAGGTATTGTGCAGCAGCAGCTTTTATCTAGGGCTGGCCAGAAAAATAACAATTTTATTCTGGAAAAAAAAGAGATTTTGAAATTTTTCATTGCAATGAAACTGGGGCCTTTTGAAGTTTTTTGGGGAAGATCAAGAGAAAGAGAAAGAAACTTACTCTCCAAGACAAGCCAATAACTCAGTGGTTAGGGCACTCACCTGAGCCTCCCCCATCCAAGCTGAGAACCCTAATCACCAGGCAATTGGTTATTCAAAGGGCTCTCTCTCTCGATTTGACCAGAAATTTCCAGTGAAGTTTTCATTGAAACAGATATGTTTCGACAAATTATTTTCTGATAGGAAAAAAAATTCTGTTAAAATCCCCAACCAGCTCTAATTGTATTAGAACACAGATCTTGGCAGAAGAATTGCTTGGGGCTTAACCTTTAGAGTACTAGCAGTTTGCAAACTGCTAACCAAATGGATGCTTGAGACAAACCAAAAAACTCTTAACAAAGTGTACATATCACTAACTTAAAGGTAAAAAAAAACCCAAGACCATGGATTGAAATATTGTAGTTCTACCAAAACCAAGCATTACAAACAGAGAAAATTCAGCATTAAGGTTCAATTAGAAGAAAGCCAAACATGTTAAGGCACTGAAATACACAGCTAAGGCATCCTGTAACAAGGTGCTGTTCTCTTACTGCTTTCACATCTCCTAGTGGCCCATCTGGGGATTAACTCAGCACCCAGTCTAACACCCCTTTGTGAATTGCTCAGACCATCATTCCATTCATTCACTCCATGGCCTCTCATGTTTCCAGAGCCTTCCTCTTCATAGCTTAGCCTTCTGGCCAACTCACATTGAAGTTCCCCTCCTTCCTCCAGGGGCATTATCAAACTATCCCTGGTAGCCCCCAGACAGGTTCCCCTAACATGCCACTCCCACAGTGGCTTGTAGGAGAACCTGGGCCCACCCTCTACACCAGGTTCCAATCCAGAGACCCTCAGCTCAGGCCTTTATTCTCCTAGCCCTTACTTCTGCATCTTACCCTACCTGTTACAGGTACCTACTCTCTATTCTTGTAGTACAGACTGTGACTGCACGTGCCCCCAGCTTTATAGAAGCCCTTCCCGTTTCTGCCCAGGTGAGCATCATCTCCAATTAAGCCTCATTGTGTCCTAGCTCTCCTCCAGGTGCAGCCTATGGCTAATTGACCTCTCTTGCCTATATTAAGTGCTCCAGAGCAACCTTAATAATAACCTATAATAACACCACACAATAACCATGCACTTTTGATCTAAGCGTTATACTGTTTGTAGTCCTAAACTGGGTTAAACTGATTTTTGCCCAAGGTTTCACATGAGCAAAATGGGAAGGGGAAGAGAGGGAAGCAGGGAGTTATGCGGGTCTAGTGGAGAGAAGAGCTGTGTTAGGAAGACTGTTGCTACATGAAGAAGGGATCTGATGGTGGTTTCCAGTCCAAGCCCCAATGTGTTTCTGTTATAAGGGTTTGCCCTCTACTGCTGCCTCAGCTCCCCTTATAGTACTGCTGCCCCTGTTCAGCGGAGCCAAGGTAGAAGTGTGATGGGAACCCTTTCTTGCACCAATGCCTGAGCAAACATGCAACTACAGAACATTTAAGGAAGACCCTAGGAGGATAGTTCATAACAATGAGAACCCTTGACACAAGTCTAGACACAATCATGACACTGGAACATTTCAATCAAGAAATTGTTAACATTGAGATTAGTAGTAGAGGAAAAGACAGAATTAATTGAGTCATTTCTAATGTTATGATGGCTTCAGTTAAGTGTTACCTGAGATTTTTGTCCTATCCCTGTCCACAGTTTATAAAACCATAATTATTAGACAACAGTTGTTTATTATACAGTACAGACCCGTTTACGTGCAGATGTCGGGAGTCAAGCCGTCATGACCGAGTGTTAACGGACCGCGGATTAAGAGGGCCATGCTGAAATATCTTAAGATATCTATACATAAATATATATTTATCTAGGATTACATATGTATTCATAGCGTCCCAAATACTGCAGGCCTATCTGTTAATGGCGCTTTGCAAGACTATAAATTCAAATGTTTACTCTAATAAAAAGATTATTATTATTACACAGGGGTGAAAGTAACTCAGGACACTTACCGATATGGGGCAGCGGCGGCTCTAGCCCCTGGAAGGGGAGGGGCCTGGGGTGGAAGGGGCGGGCTAGGGGTCAGCATCCCCCAGCCAGCCCTTCCAAGCCACCTGGTCCATGCCGCCTGGGGTTCCCGTGGCAATTTAAAGGGCCCGGGGCTCCGGACGCCGCTCCTGTGGTAGCGGTGTCTGGAGCCCCATGCCCTTTTAAATAGCCAGCCCCGGGGCAGCTGCTCCCTTTGCCCCCCCCCCCCCCCCATCGGCAGCCAAGGATAGGCAAAAGGGACAGGGACCTTAAAGTGCTGCAGGGTCCTTTGCCGCGACAGCGCTTTAACATTGCTGCACTCCCCCGTCGATGGCCCAGCGCTGCCAAAGCAAAGGACTGTCCTTAAAGCGCTGCCGCAGCAGCACTTTAATGTTGCTGCCCCTTCCCCTCGTCAGCAGTAAAGACGTACAACACATTTCCGCTCTGCACTTCCTGTCGATTTCTATGTCAGTGAGTTAGTGAGCAAATCTGTAGCGCTACGTAGCAAGTTCCTGTACCGCGTGTTAACGAGTCTCGCGTGTTAAATAGGTAGCAGTGGGAGGTATGGTGCTACCACGTGTTAAGCAGATTTGCATGTAAACAAGTTTGTACTGTACAACTTAACTACAAGCTAATTTCTCAGATGTAGTTTATGAACAAAATGCCAATAAATATTAACTTTGTGGAAAGTCTGTGTTATTCCATTGTTAAGATCATTCAGGACAAATAAAGGTCTGATGAATGCTAAGTTTCCTAAGGGATTTATTTTTTTAATTAATTTTAACTATTTTTTTTATTCAAAGAGCAATGTTGTAATTTTTGGAAAGGATATATTTTATTTTTAAAAATATATAATATAGCGTAGAATCCCTGCTTCAGATGTAAAACTCATCAGCAACTTTAGAGCCGTGACTGATGTCCATAAATGTTCCCATTATCTAAAGGGGCCAAGAAGGGGAGAAGTTTTAAAGTCAAGAGTCAAATTCTCCTTAAAAGTCTCATGATTTCCTTGCACTCCCTTGTCTCTTTCTTGAGTCTACTAGCTTTTCTATCTTAGGCTGGAAGCTCTTTGGGACAGGGACAACTCTTTGCTATGTTTGTACAGCACCTAGCACAATGGGCTGGGACCTCTAGGAGCTACCACAGTACAAGTAATAAATTCTCACATGTAAGTCTCTTGACTTCAAAGAAGTCGCAACACAGATACATTTGGCAAATGAAAGGACAAATAGATACATGATAAGCATGACAAGCTGATACTGCATACTTACCTATACTCTACTTTGTCACCTTTCTTTAAAGAGAGGAACCAAATAGAATTCTGAACACAAACAGTATTTGTAGTTTACCTTAAAATGGTATCATGATCAGATGGATGCCCCAGCTTTTTAGTCTTGCTAGAGAAGAAATAACAAAATTTCGAGAGAAGGTGGCCTTTTGACCTTGATTATACATCAGTATTGTAGATGAGCTATGCATTCAGCAGTTCCAAGATTATCTTACACCTGTGATGTTTGGCTTCTAGGGGGTTTGAGAGGAGCAGAAGCATAGTAATTCTGTTCTATTTCTAGACAGGTCTTAACCGGTACACTCTTTATTCAATAGTATATTATGGAGAAATGCTAGTCTTGTCAAATTTATGGAAGCTAGTCTTCCAAGCCTATTAGCCTGATTTAGAACCTCTTTTTTCCCCCACTTTATCAAAATTAAACCAATCCAGCTGAAGTTTCACAGGCATTATCTTATACAACTCAAACAAGAAGTTCTACGTAGACAGTTCTGTAAAAAAGTTAGAAGTTTCACTTGTTGAAAATGTTCCTAGTTACTTTAGCTTAATGTAATTAAAAAAACGGGTTGGGTCAAAACACACATAATTTGTTTCAATCTGTTGGTCTTGGTGTGAACTGGTGCCAAACATTAGTTTTATGGGTTCAATATTTAGGGATCAGTTCTTGTTGCATAGCATTTATTTATAATAAATAATAATAATTCATAATTCATAAATAGTCCCATTGACTTTACTTGGGATACTTGTATGTTTAAATGCTAATGAATATGAGTAGGACTTCCAAATCAGATCCTTACTTGTTAGATGCAATTTATGTATAAGCAAGAACCTATGGAGTTCCTAGATCTAAATCTCAGCTTTTACAGAGTTTAGGCAGCCCTCACCAATTGAATGCAACTTCCTGAACTACATGCAGTGCTCAGGGGGGTGTTTTTTCACCCCCCTGAGCAAGAAAGTTGCAGCGCTGTAAATTGACAGTGTAGACAAGACCTAAGTTGCATTTAAGCAGTAAACAGAGTCACCAAGCACAGAGGCAGTTCCAATAGGTGGGAAAACCTGCAGGAGATAGCCTCCCCTGTAGACTTTTTATTTCCTGAATCTCAGTTGGAAATGTTTTCTAAAAGGGGGACTGACACTGAAATAATGACAGACAAACATCCCAAGGAACCCCTCCTCTTACTCTGTCCATCTATTGACTGCACCAGAAGGAACAAAGAAAACATCCATTAAACAGAAGAAGGAGTCTTGGCCGAGAGGTTCGGCCAGCAAAACTATCGAGAACATGTGGTGAGAGAAACTGCTTTCAATTTAACACAGTTTGTTAAGTTAGACATTAGTTGCCTTTTATCTTTATTGCTCTTGTAACCATTTCTGATTTTTATGCCTCATTACTTGTATTCACTTAAAATTTCACTCTTTGTAGTTAATAAACTTGATTTATTATTTTATCTGAACCAGTGTGTTTGAATTGAAGTGTTTGGGAAACTCCATTTAGGATAACAGGATTTCTTCATATCTTTTCTATTAATAAAATGATAGACTTTGTATGACCTAGTATTGTCCAGGAGAGGGCTAGGCAGTACAAGACATACATTTCTGCAGAAAGTCTGGGATTGCGAGTGTGTTAGGGTCACCCCGCAGAGTAATTCGGGCTAATGAAAGCGTGAATGTGACTGGCAGTTTGCAAGTGTACACAGACATAGCTAGGAGTGACTTACATGCTAGAGCAGGGATCGGTAACCTTTGGCACGCGGCTCGCCAGGGTAAGCACCCTGGTGGTCCGGGCCGGTTTGTTTACCTGCTGTGTCCGCAGGTTCAGCCGATCGCGGCTCCCACTGGCCGCGGTTCACCGCTCCCAGCCAATGGGGGCGTCAGGAAGCGGTGGCCAGCACATCCCGCAGCCCGCGCCACTTCCCACAGCCCCCATTGGCCTGGAGAGCCTAACCGCGGCCAGTGGGAGCCACAATCGGCCAAACCTGTGGATGCAGCAGATAAACAAACCGGCCCGGCCTTCCAGCGTGCTTACCCTGGTGAGCCGCGTGCCAAAGGTTGCCGATCCCTGTGCTAGAGGCTGTTTGTGAGCAATGCAGGAGGAGAAGCAACAACAGCAAAGCAGTGTAAAGGGCATCCCAGGTTAGAGGGCAGGACATAGCTACTCATGAGTCTAGGTTGTACCCTGGATATGTCACACTTTCCTGCCTTTATTTCAATATCTTTAAAAGAAGGGATAACAATACTAACTTATCTACCTCACAGGCAAATGAAAGATTAAGTAGTTTGTGTTTGTTTAGTGCTCTGAAAATATCAAGCCTATATAAGCATTTTTGTTAAGTAAGTGGCAGAGAGGAAGCTTTGGGAAGAACATCAAGCTTCCCTAGCTCTGCTACCTTCAGTAGAGCCCAGAAGTTGGGTGAGGATTTGTCAGGGTAAATACAGTTAGTTGAGAAACAAGGTTGTAAGTGTTTCATGGAGGAATTTCTTCAGAGGCTTTTTAAAAAAAATGAGTGATGAGGTCTACATCACAGCAATAAAGCGTTAAGATAGCACTTGGAGCTGGCAGCCCTGAGTTCTAAGCCTGTATGTAATGATGACTTATTGTGACCTTGGGCAAATCATGTAACCTCTCAGCTTTAATTGTGTCATATGATCTCCTACCTTGCAGGACTGATGTGAGGTTTAATTGAAAAACGGAGACCCTGTTCTACTTTGCACACGTGGAGGAGAACCAAGCACTTAATTGTACCTCTGCAGCATACCCCTGGCTGCCACCTATGGAAGCTCTTCGTGGGGCTCTGCAGAGTTCCATCTCTGCTGAGTTGTTGGGGCTAGGAATGAAGGTGATTTCCAGATGGGCTCCTTTGGATTCTTTCCCCATCCACTTCCAACAAACCAACCCTTGGAGAACAGTGCAAGTTACGATATAAACAAATCTGTCTACAATGTAAGGAATTGCAAAGGAGAAGCTTCTGCAAGAAATAAAATATGAAGGGAAGAGGAAATAAAGCAGACAAACACAGCAAGAAATGTATGAGTTGTGATGGGTAAAGTAAAACACAAAGCAACAAGTAAGTACCAAAACAGCACTAGGAACTTTTGGAAAAAATTAAAATAAAATGAGCATTAAGTTATGATATTGATGTTTGTGTAACCTATGATACGAAATTGAAATTTTAAACCCAGTATCTTTTGGTCTTAAAAGTCTAGAATTAGCTAACTGAGTCACTGTGCGAGGCTGGCTGTTACCTGCCAAACCCATGCTTGGAAGAGCCTTTTTAAGTATGTAAGTGAGTTCTGACAAGAAAATAACATACTATGTTACAGATGTCAATGCATGTAGCAACTCAGCATGGTATATTTATATCTGACATTTTTAAAGGCAAGAAATGTGGACCAAACTAATCACTGATATAAAACCTCATGCAACATGATTGACAGCAATGAGGTTGCATGAAGGGTGAGTCCGCGCCTTATTTGGCCAATTGTTTCAACTTCAGTTTAGTTTTCAGTCATTTTAACTGTTCAGTGAACAATTATTACCCTATACATTTGACTATTCTTGCTCAACTGAAAATATTTTTAAAATAGGTTCTTGGAAATTGCTTCTAGCATTGTGTTGCTGCTAAGAATGTGAAAGGGCACAAGTGCTGTCCTCTCGCTACCTATTTTGTACCCACACATCCTTGTGCCTGTGATATACAAGGACCAGGGACTTTAGACCGGGACAGATGTGGTAAAATCTCATGAGGGTATGGGTAGAAGCTAGTATGGGTAGTGGGAAGTCCTATGTTGTTTGATGGCTGTCCTCAGCGAGTGCTCCCGGAGAACATGACTGAAATCTTGGTCCTAATGAAGTCAATGGGAATTTTACTACTGACATTCAAGGGACCAGAATTCACTCTCTGTGCCTGCTGTAGACACAATACTTCCAGGGAGTGAGTGGGTGGGTGTGTTTTTTGCATTTCTACCCTAATCTGGGAACAGGCTCAATCCTGTAATTTAACCAATCTGCAGTTTTGCTAAGTAATTTATGGTGATTAGAGAGTAAGTAGGGCACCAGAGAAGGATTCAATCTCCTGAGTTCTCTTTCCAGCTTTGCCATAGACTTCTTGTGGTCTTGAGTCACTCTTACTGTCAATTTCACCATCTGTAAAATGGGGCTAACAATACTAAGCTTCCTTCTAAAGCACTTTGTAAAGTGCTATGAAAGTAGAAAGTGTTTTATTTATTTTAGTCAGTGATGAACACTCCTGATTTTTGCCAGTTCAACTTAGGGTAGTAATAACTGCAATGACTCATGCAGTTTTTCACTTGTCATTCTTAAATATTTATGCCTGTGGGCTTCAGCTAGAAATGCAGATTAAAAATTAAGTGTGCTTTTTTGATTCTCAGCAGGTTCAGACAGTGGTTTTTTTGGAGCCTGTTTGTTTTGTTCCCTGTTCTGTGACACTCTCTCAGTATCTGACTTGTCCAGAGCAATAGTCTATGAAAAGCATGTTCAGAGATGATCCTGGCTATGGAAGTATGAACAACACCCAGAAGGAAATAAATATCATGCAATAGTATGGTTTTTCACTCCTACACAATAGAATTCAAGAAACCCAGAAATCCAATCTGAATTTTTATTTGTGACTCTTGTGAAAGCTCTTCTGTAGTATTAATATCAGATGAGTATTAGAGATTGGAGAAGTTCTTCACTTTTATTCATAATTAGAGATGGACTAGATATGAGTTCCTATGTACTTTCCTCAATGGCCCAGATTGTTCCCTATACCTTAATCTAAGTCTACATGATGCAAGCGATGAAGATTCTGTCACATTCCTTGGAACCAAAAGCTAGTTAGAAAAATGAACCTTGTTTTCATGAACACTCTTGAAATTTCAAGAAAGTTATTTTTATTTTGAAATGTTCAAAATAAAGACTTTTTAAAAATTGAAAAATTATGTAAATAGTTATAGAAAGTTGTGTGTGGGGAGTCAATAAACATGTCTATAATCATTTTTGACAATTTTCATGTTCCAGATAAAAATACCAAATTTTAAAAAGGTTGCCTTTCTTTAGGAAGTATGATTTTTTTTCAACTTTGTTGGAATTTATTTTCTATATAAGATGTTTTTTGCTGACAATTCTTATTTCAAAACTTTCAACCAGCTCTAAATGGAAATCTGTTCTATAATCTTAAACTCACTTTTTTGATTTTCAGAAATAGTAATGTAATCCAATATTTCCGAGTTATATGCCCTTGTCCCAAAATAAACAATTCCTCTCCATCCTTAGGGACAGATACTGATATCCTTATGCTTACTAGTAACATAATGAGTAGTCCCTTTGAAATCAATAGTAAAGTACTACTGAGTATGCAAAAGGGTGGTGATCTGTGATTGTATCCTCCAAATACTTGATGCGAGTTATCTTCTCTCTATTTAAGGCCTGATCCAGCTCCACTGTGTTCAGTGGGAATCTTTTCATTGATTGCACTGGAAGTTATGACCTGAGTCATTGTTTTGTCATCCTATACTTATTTAGATCTTCAAATGTTTCCTCATACATACATCTCTTAGCCCCACTAGTGTTACTTTCCGTCAGATATATTTGTAGAAGTCTTCCTTATTCACCTTAACATTGACTAGCAACAACTCATACTGCCAAAGTCCTTTCCATGCAAGAATGTATGTATGTTTGTTCAGTTCCTTCCCTAATTCTTCAGTTACGGTATTTAAATACTTTGTTTGGAAGCCTCTCCTAGAAGAACCACAATCATATTGTGGAAATGGAAAAGCTGCAGGAGATTTGCAAGCTCCTTGTACTAGATCTATACAGGGTATTAAGCTGAGGTCTACAAAGGGACTTAGGTGCCTAAGCCTGGGCTTTAGGCACCTAAGTCTCAGGTTTGTCTCCATTGCAATCCACAATTCCTGCTGAATCCTGTAGGTGCCTAAACTCACTTGCACCTAGTTTTTCAGGATAAAAGTTCCCTCAGCATTCATGATTCTCCCTCAAGGCATATGCACTGCTACCTCCCTCTAGGCATCTGGGCTTCTATCTCCCACCTAAGACCCAGAGATTAGGCAAATTTCATCCTAAAAATGTATGCACCAAGTGAGTTTAAGTGCCTACAGTTTTGTAGATAACAGTGAACCCAAAACTAGGATTTAGGTACCTCAGTCTCAAGTTTATGCATCTAAGTACCTTTGTGAATGTGGGCCACAGAATCTCAGGGAAAACAAGCCAGATATTTGCAGGACTGATATTTAAATTCCCTTCACTTGCAAGTACTTTAAGGAAGAACCTGCAATGGGAGGAAAATGGTGTTGTCCACAGCACTGCTATTCTTCCTCTGCCAGAACCTGTGAGGGCTCACACCAGGCAGGCATCCTCACCCTGGAGGCTTCCACCCAGGCTCTGGTCTTGACTTGCTGAGAATGTGTCCTGCATGTCTCTTCTAAAGAAAACTAGGCAGGGGGAACCACTTAGTGTGAGAAATGTCAGTTGGTGGAGTCCATCAAAGCAGGTAATAGAGCTGGAAGAGGAGGTGGCTTGTCTGTGTAGCATCAGGGAACACAATTTCTTCCATAAGATTAATGTGGAAACATTTGGGATAGAGGATGCTAGCCTCTAAACTAGAATAGCACCCGAGGAGAAAGGACAACTGGCTGCTTGATAGGGAGGACACTGGCTGCTGACTAGCTCAGGCAGTAGATAGTGCTCCATCTAGGGTGACCAGACTGCAAGTGTGAAAAATCGGGATGGGGTGGGGCGTAATAGGAGCCCAAATAAAAAAAAAGCCCCAAATATCGGGACTGTCCCTATAAAATCAGGACATCTAGTCACTCTAGCTCCATCCATTGTGGTCCAGACCAGTATGCAGTATTAACAGGAGGTAAACAGCAGACCCCAATGTCTGAGGAGAAAAAATGACCTGCCTCCTAGGTTGGAAGGCTCATGCCACTGCACCTCAGAGGAGAAGGTGGCGGCGTAGGGTGCTGGTGGTAGAGGACTCCTTTCTGAGGAGGATAAAGAAATCCATCTGCTGACTTGACATGGTATCCAAACCATACTCAGAGTAGTTATTCATTGTTTTCTGACAAACTGATATGGGATATCTAATGGGGTCCCTCAGATCAGTCCTGGTTTGGTACCATTCAACATCTTTGTTAATGATTTGGATAATGGAGTGGAAAATATGCTTATAAAAATTGCATACAAACTGGGAGGGGTTGAAAACACTTTAGAAGACAGGATTAGAATTCAAAACAATCTTAACAAATTGGAGAATTGGTCTGAATTCAACAAGATGGAATTCAATAAAGACAAGTGCAAAGTCCTACACTTAGGAAGGAAAAATCAAATGCTTGCATACAAAATGGGGAGTAATTGGCTAGGAGGTAGTACTACTGAAAAGGATCTTGCGGTTGTAGGAGATCACAAATTGAACATGTCAGCAATGAGGCAGTTGCAAAAAAGTTAGTATCATTTTAGGGCTTATTAACACAAGTGTTGCATGTAAGATATGGGAGGTAATTGTCCACCCTATGTGGCACTAGTGAGCCTCAGCTGAAGTAGTGTCCAGTTCGAGGTGCCACACTTTAGGAAAGATGTGGCTTAACTGGAGAGAATCCAAAGGAGAGCAACAAAAATGATAAAAGGCTTAGAAAACCTGACCTATGCAGAAGGGTTAAAAAAAAATCCAGGAAACATTTATTTCTGAGAAAAGGCTGAGGAGGGACCTGATAAGTCTTCTAATATGTTATATTAAAAAGAGGGTGCTGATAAATTGTTCTCCATGTCCACTGAAGATAGGACAAGAAGTAATGGGATTAACCTGCAGCAAGGGATCTTGAGGTTAAATATTAAGAAAAAGCTTTCTAACTATAAGTGTAGTTAAATTCTGGAATAGACTTAATCATAGAATATCAGGGTTGGAAGGGACCTCAGGAGGTCATCTAGTCCAATCCCCTGCTCAAAGCAGGACCAATTCCCAACTAAATTAGACTTCCAAGGGATGTTGTGGATTCCCCCAAAAAGAGCGTTGGCCAAACATCTATCAGGGATGATCTTTGTTTACTTGGTCCTACCTCAGCACAGGAGAATGGATTTGATGACCTCTCGTGATCCCTTCCAACCCTACATTTGTATGATTCTGTAGCTGAGTGGTTTTAAAAAGCACCTCACAATCTACCAACCACTCAGTAAAGAAATTGTAGTATGAAATGGCCTTTATGCTATAGCTCCTCTAAAATAGATTAAATTTTGAAAAATTATGGAGGAAAGGGTTACTAATTTGGGGCTCACTATGCTAATGTGATGGTGCAACATTCTCCTTTTATTCTCCTTGTCTTCCCACTTTAAACAAAAAAGACTTCTCATAGGCACAGCAAAAGGTGAATGTGGTACCACTTGGCAAACTAAGCTTCACTTCGTTGAAATATTCAAACTTGATTCCTGATAAATATGCTAAGTCTGGTTCAGTTTGATTTTGATTTGAATAAATAAGAGGAAGGGAATGTGGATGAAATCCTAGCTCTTTAAGTCAATGGCATAACTGTCACTGACTTCATTGGGGTCAGGAATTTACCCTGCATGTGGGTGAGGAGGAAAGAAGGGAGGGGATATCAGCTGGTGTTTTCAAAAGCTATCTAGGAAGGAAATGCCTTCCATTTGGTTCAATCTGGTCCATTCCGAGGGCCAGTCTTGCTTTTCAGAAGTACATTCAAGCCCCAGGGATGAATCATCTGCGTTAGGCATAATTTAGCAGTTTCAGCAACACAAGATTTCCCCCACCACATAAGAAATTACCAGTATCCTTATTTGAATTTCCTGAATTTGATAGTATTATGGGTATTCTGCATTAGTGTGGAATATATATTTGCTATCTGACTTTTGCAGAACCCCCCCCTTTTTTTTTCTACAAAATAAAATAAAACTCTCTCCAATTTGAAAGAAGAAAGGTGAGTCATAAGTGTATCAGCCCCAGGAAAATAAACCTGTACCTTTGAAGGAAGAACTTGTATTAGTCTACACTGAACTGTTATCTTGAAAAACCTCTGGTACAGTATGTCATTGCATAGGGGAGAGAGAGAGAGAGAGAATGGATTTAGTTCACTTTACTTAGCAGTTTAATAATTTCTCTACTCTAGTCAAGGCCCAGGAACTCACTCATTCAGCGATTTGTCAGCTGTGCATGTGTAATTTGGAATTGCTTGGCTTTGTGATGTAATAAATGAGAGGTGATCAGCAATACTCCTGTGCATGTGTGCAACTAATCACTTATATTTTGATCTTTTGCTATGTACTAAGATTGTGACCTAACAGTGAGGAATGCCTGACCTGAAGGTGAAATTACTTGGAGTTCTGGTAAACAAAACCACCCCCACACAGCATTCCCAATACAGAGCAGTCACATTTTGAAGAGATATGGAGCATACATGTACTCTGCAGAAATGTGCCAACGATTTATGAACTAGGAGTTAAATAAATTTCTCTTGTGTTTTAGAATCTAGCTTTCAATGTTAAGTGAAACCTCTGTCTCTCCTTAGGGGTTAGGAAAAGTTAAGATTATTGCAGATATTTCTATTAAATGGACAGTTTAGGCTTAGCTGGTGTGTGTCCGTGCAGAGAGAGATGTTCTTGAACAATCTCATCTCAGTGATATACTGCTGATCATTCCTTTAAAAAAAAAAACTTGAAGGGAATAAAAAGTACAGTTGGTCAATCAAAGCTCTAGAAGAAAAAATGAATTGACGGCAACTTGCAGCCTGATAAATCACAAAGCATGAGTTTATAGACTATACTGAGGAGCTTTTATAGTGGATCTAATTATAGAACCTGGGAGTGATTAGGCTTTTCAAAAGTGAAACTCAAAATGTTGAACAAACAACACAGTTCAAAATCATATTAAAATCTTGGAACCTGAAAAAAGCAAAAATCAAGGTTATTTATGCAACCTGGGCTCTTTTTTTAATATCTAGCAAAATGTTATATTCTAGATAAGTAAATGGTTATCTGCTGTAGAACCAGCTCTTCACCTCACAAAAGAACAATTTAAGTCAAATTCCCATAGCTAAACTGGATGAAAGGAACATTAAAGAAAAGAACTGTGTGGATAGCGACATTATAATTAATGTATTGAATCCAAACACGTGCATCCCTGCCACTCATACATTTAAATTTGGGACTCCTGTACAACAGTACCTGATTAAAAGCAGCCTTGTTTTTGGTGTCATGCTACCAGTTATTTACACTGCCTACCATGAAAATTGTAATATAATCACTAGGAACGGGCAAGAAAGCATCTTCAAATCCCCATGCCTTGGAGATAGATCCTCGGCTTCTGTAAATTAGTGTTACTCTGTCAATTCCAAACTGCCTTTTAATTTTTAGAGAAGTGTTGGATTTAAAACCTCAGCTTCGATTCTAGGTGAAGTCTGACACTGAAAAAGGCCTATTTTCAACTCCAGTGAAAACTTGAAAGCTTTAGTATAGACAAAAACTTGTGAAAACAACTATCTAACAAGATCTCCATAGATCAAAATGGTAGAAATCTTGTCTCATGAGATAAGATCTTACTTGTGACATTTTGGACTGAAATCTAACTAGTGTTAAAGGATAGGTAGCTCTTTAAGGGCATTTGGGCCTAAATTCAGGGGTGACTGATGTGCCAGGGATCAGGAGATTCTAAAAGCCATCAAGGAGAGGTGCCAGAACGGGAAGGTGCTTAGGGTAGCAGGTTGCCTCCTGTGGGAGGCCCTGGAGGCGGGTAACTCTCAGGGAAGGACTTCTACAGTGGAAACCTGGAGGGAATAGATTGCTTCTACAGAAGACCCTGGGTGAGGGCTGATTGACATTCTGTACTAGTTCTATGTGGAAGAAATAAAGCTGAAGCCCTGAGAAAAAGGCTTGAGACAGACTTTGGGCATGGTGTTATTCCTTACTGGTTTGGATAGATAGTCTACAAAGATTTATAGACCTGATCTAGATGAACCATAACCTTGATTGACTCAATCCCAAACCTGAACCCTGGCTTGAACTTGATCCAAGTCTAAACATGACTCTGGTGGCCCACCTTAAATCGCAATTTTGTTTTAAAATTTAGAAAGTGCATTATTACTCCTATTGTTTATAGTACCAAAAACATGCTAGATGTATTAGTGTATGATGACATGGTCTCTGTCCTGAATGGCAAACCATCTAAATATTCTAAACATATCATTAACAGTTCAGTGAATAATTCAGACTGAATAGTTATTTTTTTTAAAAGTTTGATATGCTCTCTGTTCACAAATTGAGCATGAATACCAGATTTTTCTGGGGAACTATTTCTATGAATTTCACTTGGTCTATAAATTGTTTACAAAGATCTGATATTCAAAATTTGAAAATTGAGTTGAGCTGTTATAACAGAATACTAGAAATATTAACATACAAGCTGAACACCCTGTTATGTGGCATAAAAATAGATATTGAAGATGGACTGAAAGAATAATTTGGTGGCTATCTATTTTTGAAGGGGAGATCTGAGTGCTCAGGTGTATTCTGAGCCCAGTCAAAAGATGACTGCTTTACACCAAAGAAGGATTTCAGGAAATGATCCAGTAGAGCCCTTCCCAAGAACACGTTGGGCAGAAAATGTAGATTAGGTGCTTGTTGATATATCCTTGTGGATTGGAAGAATGTAATTCATATTTTCATCATTGTAAGATCAAAGATCATACTTTTGTGATGGAGGTTTCATTATGAAATATGACATGATCAAAATAATGGTAAAATTGCATTTTGTTAAAGTTCTTGGTAGAACAGTAGTGAGTATGGTGAATTAGTGCACTTATCTTTCTGAAATATTTAAAGAAATAAAACTAGTGAATACAATAAATCTGCTCAGTGCTAGAGCTTTGTGTAATGCCAATGCAAATTGAAAACATTTCTACATTTTCTTGACTTCTTGGTGGTTCTTCAAATATGTATTGTGCAGCAAGGAATGTTCTGCACAGCAAAAATTTGATGTAAGTTGGCAATGTAATGTTTTCCCCATGCTCCTGATGTCTGCAAAACAGCTTTTTAGCAGTTTAACAGAGATTGACCACATGATTTAAGACACATAATATTGATTCTGGCTGGACCAATGGCATGTGCTAAAGAGAATCAGCACAAGCCATTTTGACTCTGTTTAAGGGAGAGAATACCATTATTAACTTTCTTATAATTATTCAGGGGGTAAAAACATTCTTTTTTTAATTAAAACTATTACATCTCTCTGATTTTTGACTAATTTATAGTTAAGGAGAACACTAGCAGGCAGGTTCTGGAAAAGACAGAAGTCAGCACTAAAGATTTACTGAATAATCCCAACTTGTATACAGTGTAGCTAGAAAACTGACCACATTTTTCTCCGGTCATTGCAAAGGGGACTTTGTAGTCATGAACATTTCTGAGATGACACTTGAAGAGATTTGTATTAGAAAATCTCTTTAGACCCATATACATCCTTGAAATACTTTACTGGGTGAAGGAATGCTATTTTGAAGTCCACTACATTTATTATTAAAGATTCTCTCCTCCCCACTTCTTCAAAGTGCATCAGTTTTTCCTGTCTAAAATGCACTGCTTATTTCACGATATAGTATTTCTAAAAACACTTACAAGAACCTACGAATGCATAATAGTATTGCTCAAAGAAGCAGGTATTGGGAACAGATAGATGCACAGAATTGATAGTTTTATCTTTTCAACGGAAAAGGTAAAACTAAAGTCTGTACTTACCTATAGTGAATTCTTTGTACATTTAAATAAAGCACTAATTTATTTACATGGATAGAATTATTCCTGTGATTTGTGAGCATAACATGTCAGTGAAAAATTTGTTATACATTTTCCTGAGATTATTAAACCATTGTGTTAATTATTCCAGAAATCATAGATTCAAAACTATACGATTAGATGGGATGGCAGCGGTCATCTTGTCTAACGCCTTGCCAAGAAGAAGAATTTGTTGTAATAGTTCTTGTGAGTAACAAAAGTACTGTGCAAAGTAACTTGTTTGAATCTACTACATAGATTTTATATTTATAAAAGCAGTATCTTTACATTGGTGCAAGTAGAAATCAGAGTACTTTGAACAGAGGGTTGCTGGGGTTTTTTGCCTACAAAAAAACATATATTTCACTACCCACTTTATTTAGTGATGATAACAATTATTTATACTTACCAGTACTTAAATTTCTTCAGAATTTTTGGCCACAAGCTTTGATGTTTGTTTTAAACATATAAAATCCCATCTTTCAAAAATCATTTTCACTGATGCCTCATTATTTTGAAATGTCACATCACTCTCCAATATGTTTGAACACATGCTACAAATGACAGGTATATTAGGAAATTTACGAAGACCTTTAAAAAATTGCTCTTTAAAAAAGATGAAGTAAACATTTTGGCATATAAAATGTTTTTCTTTAAATCATAATACAGATTTCAGGTAGCTGTTTACATTCTAGTCATTTTTGCAGTCTAAAGTAGGAATTAGTAATAACAGGTAAATCTCAGAATTCATTGGATAGTGATCTTGTGGGAATCAGGAGGGGGAGCATGCATGCAGTGTGGCTTTACAGTCTTGAACCCCAATACATGTGTCAGTGGGTGAAGTGAGCACTCCTATCAAATTCAATGAGACTACTCACATCCATAAATTTAAGCATGTGCACAGGTGTCTGCAGAATCAGATCCCTAGCGCAGAAATCACGGGGAAGTGTTAGTGTTGCTAAATTGTGAAATACAATGTACAGAGGTTCAGTGAAAGGATTTCTGGCCTGTACTAGCACCTGCCTGATGCATCTAAAAACTGGACTATTCAGTTTCATTCCAAAGGGATCTCCAACTAGAATGGGGAGCAGTTCACACAGCCTTCCACAGAAAACAGCTCCTACTGGAAAAAAGTTATTAGCCTTCAGACTGAGGACTCTACCCACCTAAAATATTTGGATTGGTTCCAAGGTGGCTTGGAGTTTCAAGCTGTTACTTGTCTGATCCAAGTCCATTTCCTCATCCTTAATTGTGTATCAAGTATCATCATGACAGGCTATCATCAGCCTCACTTGTACTGTATGCTCTGCTGATCACAAATACTGATCTTTGGAGTGGTAACACTTCCTAGATTGCAGCTGTTGTTATTTAGTTGATAGAGGTTCCATTTCTGAAAGATAACGTTAAGAAGCAAAAGTTACAAACGTTGTAGAGTCCTGTAACAGGTTGGCATCCATTTCATGAGCACCCCCCTTTGGCTACGTGTATGTTTGCAATCTCTGTCTGGAATGAGGGTAGCACCTACCTCTCGCAAGCATCCCACTGCCCCCAGCCGATGATTTCTTCAGCAGGTCTTCAGTGACTTGGGCGGAGTGTTTCTCATTCTTTGTAGATAGAACAAACACAAGAACCCCTTCTAGGGTATACGGTCTTTACTTCCTGCCAAGGCTTCCTCCCTGGAGTCACTGTCTTCTATAACAGTCCAACAGGGATCATTGTGGTACCCTCTATTGATGTATCCTTTTGGCAGCCCTGCTTGACTCAGTCTTTAACCAGACCAAAAGGGCCTAGCATAGTACTCTCGCTTGGTCTGGCTAGACTCTGGGCTCCGTCCTTGCTCAGTCCCACAGCCACCCAAGAGTCCGCCTTTGATCCCCCAGTCTTCTGCAGCCCTCCCTGGCCTCAGTCCTGCCCACACTGATCTGTCCATGGTCATACTATTCTTCCAACCAGGAACCTAGTTTTCCCTTTTCCAGCTCCAGGTAGCAACTGACTTCTTTGCCTCTGTGACTTCTTTTTATATGGCACTCTGGTCCCAGATTGGCTGCTCCAGTAGCCCCTCTGACTGGCTGCTTCTCTTGCAGCCATTCTGCCACATGGAGGACTTTTCCTCTGCTCTTTTCTGGGGTGCAGTGAGGCAGGGCCATGAGGCCTCCAGCAGGGAGCCTCCAGACCTAGTCCATCCTGCCACAAGTCCTTACTCATGTAAATAGTCCTACATCCTTCAGTTTTACTACGTGCATACCTAAGTGCTCACCTGTAAGTGTAAGTAAAGGCTACACAATTTGGTCCTCAGGCCTCAATGCTGCAAAGACTTACACACATGCTTATCTTTATTACCACGAGTAGTTCCATTGACTTCAATGGTACTATTCACAATAGCAAAGTTAAGCATGTGACTAAATTTTTGCAAGATGAAGGTCTAAGATAATGGCATAAACATCATATAGGACTAGTTACTACTTTTGGGTAACAGCTACTGCATTTGGATGGACCAAGAATATATTGGGTACATGTTACTGCCCTTAAAGCTTTCAATCTGAAGGTACATCTACACTGCAAGTGAGGGGGTATAGTTCCATCATGTGTAGACACACCTGAGCTAGCTTTAACATAGCTACTGTGAGCACTAATAGTGGTCAAGCTGTAGTGGCACAGGCTTCATCGTGAGCTATCTCACTAAGTACCCAGGGTCCCATTTGGGTTTGTACAGCCCGTGCGGCTGCAGTTTCACTGCTATTGGTACTCATGCTAGTTAGATTAAATATTTCAGCATGTGTAGACATTCTCAAGTTATCACCTCCAATTGCAGTGTAGAAATACCCTCAGATGGATACAAAGAGGTTTATGTTCAACAGCATTGACCAGTGCAATAGAAAAAATTCATGAAGCTTCTAACTTCAGTTCTCCTATTGAAATGACTAGATTGCAGTCATCAGGAAAATGTTTCTTTTCATATGAAAATTGTATGTAGGTCACTAGTAGTTATTTCACTAATGATCTTAATCTCCAAAAAAGTTAATGGAATACAGGTTGCCATTTAAAAATATGAAATCAAAAACCTTTTTTACACACTGAAGTAAAAACAGAAATGCACAGTGAATTCTGGAACATGTATGTCATAGAACATCCAAATAATCCTTAATAGTTCAGACACTTAAATTTATCTTTGTGGAAATGCCCTTTTCTTAACTTATGGGGTTTTTTTCATTAAGAATAAAAAAATATTTATTTAAAATATTCCTTTAAAAATAATTCTACATGGAATAGGCATATGGTGCAGACTAGATATTTTGTATTCGATCAGTATTTTCCCATGCTTTGGTACTACCAAACATCATAATTCTTAACATTAATTTTATAACTGGTCTGATATGGTACAAATGCCTTTAAATATATGAAATAGATAAATACTTATGTAAAAGTTTTCAATACTGCATATTAGGAATGATGTGTTCTGTACTCCTCTAACAGCTTGTCATGTTCTAAACAAAGATGTAGGACTATTAAAACAAAAAACAAACAGATCAAAACTCAGCAGCCTGTAGTGCACAAACCACAGAACCAACTTATTTATATAAAATAAGTTAATTTGACATACACAAGCTGTGCTCTGAATAAACCATTAAATGAGATACTTCTCCCCCTCCTAAAGAACCTCCGCAGCTTCCTAACTATCTGCTACTGCACCTATCTCCATGTGTAGACTGCAAGATGAGGCTCCAACACTGCACACTCCTATTGTTTATTTGTATTACATCTTAACCACAGGAGAGTAGATGCTCTTGTTATAGGTGACTGTGTTGGTTTCTGCCAGTTGACCAAACTGTTTCCCCTCCATGCTAGTATTAGCCATTCTTATCTGGGTTGAGTCATTTGTTTGGTTTTCATCCAGGTATTTATTTCCTTTAGACTTTGGTGGCAGCTGGGTGACAGCAATGCCAGGTGCTAATGAGGAGGAAATGTACAGTTAGATGTCTTTGGCATACTGATGGCATTTGATGCCATGGAATTTATTATCTTTCTGGAACACAAACATTAAACAGAGATACAATTGAACCTTATGAAAAACAGCACATTGATCGCTTCCAGGGAGGAGGAATAGCCGCACATGATGAGTCTTTTGAGCTCTCAACAAAAGTAAATTGTGACACCAGCTTAATGCCACTCCATTGATCACACCATGTAGCACAGCAGGGATTAGTAATACCTTATGGTTCACTGTGTTGAAAGCAGCTGATAGATCCTACTGTATCAGTATGGATGTTTGCACTTCATCTTTGATCCTGAGGAAACGGTCACCTAGTACATTATGATAAGAACATAAGAATGGCCCTGCTGGGTCAGACCAAAGGTCCATCTAGCCCAGTATCCTTCCGACAGTGGCCAGTGCCAGGTGCCCCAGAGGGAATGAACAGAACAGGTAATCATCAAGTGATCCATCCCCTGTCGCTCATCCCCAGATTCTGGCAAACAGAGGATAGGGACACCATTTGTGCCCATCCTGGCTAATAGCCATTGATGGACCTATCCTCCATGAATGTATCTAGTTCTTTTTTGAACCCTCTTATGGTGTTGGCCTTCACAACATCCTCTGGCAAGGAGTTCCACAGGTTGACTGTGCGTTGTGTGAAGAAATACTTCCTTTTATTTGTTTTAAAACTGCTGCCTATTAATTTCATTTGGTGACCCCTAGAACTTGTGTTATGAGAAGTAGTAAACAACACTTCCTTATCTACCCTCTCTACACCAGTCATGATTTTATAGACCTCAATCATATCTCCCCTTAGCCATCTCTTTTCCAAGCTGAAAAGTCCCAATTTTATTAATCTCTCCTTATGGGGAAGCTGTTCCATACCTCTAATCATGTTTGTTGACCTTTTCTGAACCTTTTCCAAAACCAATATATCTTTTTTGAGATGGGGCGACCATATATGCACACAGTATTCAAGATGTGAGCATGCCATGGATTTATATAGAGGCAACATGATATTTTCTGTCTTATTATCTATCCCTTTCTTAATTATTCCCAGCATTCTGTTTGCTTTTTTGGCTGCCACTGCACATTGAATGGATGTTTTCAGAGAACTATCCACAATTACTCCAAGATCTTTTTTGAGTGGTAGCAGCTAATTTAGACCCCATCATTTTATATGTATAGTTGGGATTATGCTTTCCAATGTGCATTACTTTGCATTTATCAACATTAAATGTCATCTGCCATTTTGTTGTCCAGTCACCCAGTTTTGAGAGATCCTTTTGTAGCTCTTTGCAGTCTGCCTGGGTCTTAACTATCTTTAGTAATTTTGTATCATCTACAATTTTTTCCACCTTGCTGTTTACACCTTTTTCCAGACCATTAATGAATATGTTGAAAAGGACTAGTTCCAGAACAGACCCCTGGGGGACACCACTATTTACCTCTCTCCATTCTGAAAACTGACTATTTATACCTACCCTTTGTTTCCTATCTTTTAGCCAATTACCAATCCATGAGACCACCTTCCCTCTTATTCCGTGGCAGCTTACTCTGCATAAGAGCCTTTGGTGATGGACCTTGTCAAAGACTTTCTGAAAATCTAAGTACACCATATCCACTGGATCCCCTTGGTCCACATGCTTGTTGTCCCTCTCAAAGAATTCTAGTAGATTGGCGAGGCATGATTTCCCTTTACTAAAACCATGTTGACTCTTCCTCAACAAATTATGTTCATCTGTGTCTGACAATATTGTTCTTTCTTATAGTTTCAACCAGTTTGCCCGGTACTGAAGTCAGGCCTGCAAGCGTGTAATTGCTGCGATTATCTCTGGAGCCCTTTTTAAAAATTGGTGTCACATTAGCTATCCTCCAGTCATCTGGTACAGAAGCTGATTTAAATTATAGGTTACAGACTACAATTAGTAGTTCTGCAATTTCACATTTGAGTTCCTTCAGAACTCCTGGGTGAATACCATCTGGTCCTGGTGACTTATTGCTGTTTAATTTATCAATTTGTTCAAAAACCTCCTCTAATGATACCACAATCTGGGACAGTTCGTCAGATCTGTCACCTAAAAGGAATGACTCAGGTTTGGGAATCTTTCTCACATCCTCAACCATGAAGACAGATGCAAAGAATTCATTTAGTTTCTCCACAATGGCTTTATCGTCCTTGAGTGCTCCTTTAGTACCTCGATCGTCCAGTGGCCCCACTGATTGTTTAGCAAGCTTCCTGCTTCTGATGTACTTTAAAAAAAAATTGCTATTGCTTTTTGAGTCTTTGGCTAACTGTTCCTCAAATTCTTTTTTGGCCTTTCTAATTGTATTTTTACACTTAATTTGCCAGTGTTCATGCTCCTTTCTATTTTCCTCACTAGGATTTAACTTCCACTTTTTAAAGGATGCCTTTTTGCCTCTCACTGCATCTTTTACTTTGTTGTTTAGCCATGGTGGCTCTTTTCTGGTTCTCTTACTCTCTTACTCTTACAAGAATTGCCTCTCCTCTGCTGGGTTCCAGGACCAACCGCTTCAAGAAGCAGTCATTTAAGGTGTCAAGAAACTTTATCTCTGCATCCCGTCCTGAGGTGATATGTACCCAGTCAATATGGGGATACTTGAAATCCCCATTATTATTATTGAGGTTTTTTTAATAGCCTTTCTAATCTCCCTGGGCATTTCACAGTCACTATCACTATCCTAGTCAAGTGGTTGGCAATATATTCCTATTGCTATAGTCTTCTTATTAGAGCATGGAATTTCTATCCATACAGATTCTATGAAAACAACAAGGAGTCTGGTGGCTCCTTAAATACTAACAGATTTATTTGGGCATAAGCTTTTGTGGGTAAAAACCTCTCTTTATGGTACAGTTTGATTCATTTATGATTTTTAATTCATTTGATTCTATACTTTCTTTCACATATAATATCACTCCCCCACCAGCATGACCTGTTCTGACCTCCTGATATATTTTGTACCCTGATCTTACTGTATACCATTGATTATCCTCATTCCACCAAGTTTCTGTGATGCCTATTATATTAATATCCTCATTGAATACAGGGCACTCTAGTTCACCCATTTTATTATTTAGACTTCTAGCACTTTAAAAACTTGTTTCCTTTTAGCTGTCTGCCATTACACTATGTAACTGAATGGGACTCTTTTTTATTTGACTGTTTCTGATCAGACCTGCCTGTATTTTATCATTTTCCATCCTCTGGTCCTCACTGGGACATAGAGATTCTCTATTAATAGATCTTCCCCTAAGGGTTGTCTGAACCATGTGCTCCTCTGCACCTGTCAGTTTCCCCCCAGCTCCTCCAGTTCAGCCACCCTGGTCTCCAAACTCCATACACACACTCTGAGGGCCAGGATCTCCTTGCACTGAATGCACACACATGCCACCTGCCCATAGGGCAGGTAATCATACATGCTGCATTGGGTGCAATAAACTGGGTAGCCCCCACTCTGTTGCTGGACTTCTGCCTGCATTATCTTTTTTCTCCTGCAGCTGGTTCCTTCGTTGTTTTGTTTAAATATCAAGGAGGTGTTTTGGGCTTTTAAGTTTAAAGAATGTTGAGTTCTAGCCCCTGCTCACACTCCCCCTGTAAACTCCCTCGCAAAACTCTCCTGTAAGCTGCTCCTGTTCGCTAGCCATATCCCAGTGTGAAGCATAGCTGGGAGATATTTGGTACATTAGAGGACAGGTAGACCTTTGGTAGCTTCAATGCTACCCTCTATATGATTTTGTTCAGAAAGAGGGGACTGGAGGTCAGTGACCAGTACTGTTAGGCAGCCGGTGACCATTTCACCAGGCCTTAAACAAGAAGATACCTCTTATATATGTAGCGCCCAAAGTTTCCCTTCTGAGGAAGCCATTGATTAAGTCAGTCAGCAATGTCCCCATTTGCCTTCCTCAGTCTCTGAGGCAGACATCTTAGATGTGGTGGCATGGAGTGAGTGAGTTACAAGCCTCTGTGACTAGATGGATAGTTGCTTTGCTCTGTGCTTATTTTGTGTTCTTTGATCTGGAAAAGAATCTTTTGAGGGGTGGTGCAGAGGAAGGCATACTCAGAGAAGAAGGGGATAAGGACAGCAAATAGTGAGTTATGATGGTATTTAACCAGATAATGAGTAAATTGGGTCAAAGCCTGGGTGGTGTATTTCATGCGGGGGAGGGGACTCTGACCTATGAGTCCTCAGGGACAGACAATTTTGGACCATGGTTTTAGGTAAGAGAGCAGGAATGATCTGACCTCTGCTCATTGGAGCTAGTAGGCAGTGTGAGGCAAACCCACAGCCAAACCAGGACAGCTCACTCAGCTGCCCCTCCAATAGAGCTGCAGTGAGTCATCACTCAGGCATGTGGTAACAACTCATATGCACGGACTTACCGTTCCCACAGAGCCTGCAGTGACTCAACCTTCAGGCATGCAGCAGCCTATCCATGAGCAGAGCCTGGGTCAGATGACTCCCAGGCTCAGGTCTTTCCCCAGTCCCTCCAGAGTTGTAGATCCATCTGTGCAACAATGCTACCTGTCCAAGAACCCTCCTGCTACCTCACAGTCTAACAGACTCACTAGACTCCTAGCCTGATCCAGTTCCTGTTGCTGCCCCAGCCTTGCCCAAGCCCTGGTCCAGTCTTATCCTTGCTTTTCCCTGACATTGCTCCAGCCCAGTTACTGATCCACTCCAGCTTTGCCTCCGCCTTCTGATCCCCCCCGCCAAGAAAAACCTCTCAGGTTTGACCTTTGGGCTGTAGTTCGATTACAACTGTGGTACTGATTTGGCTTGTCCACAGACTCTGACCATCTGGTTTTGACCTCTGGTCTTCACCTGGACTCTAGCTATGGTCCTGATATTTGGCTTGTCTATGGAGTCTGATCTCAGTTCTGACCCTGGCCTGTCTGCAGATCTCAGTTCCAGTGCTACCCTTGGCCCAGTCCTGACCCTACATCCGGTTTTGACCTCCATTCCAATCACTAGGTCTGATGACCAGGATACAGTGCCTGTCAGTCTAGGAAAGGTATTCAAATTCTACACTGAGGTTGAATATCCTCAATATGTCAAGTTGCATGAGAAGTGCATAGATGACTTGAGAAAATCTCATGGGTGGTCGATACAAGGGCCTGCATCAGTGTGTAACTATCACCATCCACATGGGAGCCAAAGTCTCACAATCACAGAAGTAGGTGAGTCCAGTTCAGGCTAGACAGCAACACCTTCGGCTTTGATAGAGGAAGTAGGGTGACCAGATCACCAAAGACAAATATCGGGACGCAGGGGGGGGGGAAAGGGGGGGGGGGGTGGCGGGGGGTGTGGCCAAAAACAAAAAAAAAAAACCTTCCTCCGCAAGCGCTGGAGGGAGGCCCGGGAGACTCAGGGGAAGCGCGGGGCCGGGGTAGTGAGAGTCCGGCCTGGCCGCGAGCAGGACTCAGTCGGGTGGTTGGGCGAGGAGGGGGGCGGCCCGCGGGGCCAGGCGGCGGCTGTTGTCCCCCCAGCAGCCAGCGGGACTCGGGAGCAGCCGCTGCTGCAGCTCCCACTGCCGCGGGGGAGGAAGCGGCCATGGCGCTCCGCGGCTGCGGCTCCGGCGCCCCCGAACCCCCCGAGCCGGGGCCTGCTGCGGGGACCCAGCAGCGCGCACGCTGGGTCCAGCCCCTGGCCGGTCGCGTCTGGGCTGCTGCCCAGCTGGTGCTATCCCGCGGCGGCCCCGGAGTGGGGGCAGGAGGCCACAGCCCCCCCGTCCCGCAGGGGAACGAACGGGGCTGGGCGGCCGATGCCTCCGCCCCGGGGCCGCCGGGGGATAGCACCAGCTGGGCAGCAGCCCAGACGCGACCGGCCAGGGGCTGGACCCAGCGTGCGCGCTGCTGGGTCCCCGCAGCAGGCCCCGGCTCGGGGGGTTCGGAGGCGCCGCAGCCGCGGAGCGCCATGGCCGCTTCCTGCCCCCGCGGCAGTGGGAGCTGCAGCAGCGGCTGCTCCCAAGTCCCGCTGCCCGGGGGGACAACAACAGCCGCCGCCTGGCCCCGCGGGCCGCCCCCCTCCTCTCCCTACCACCCAACTGAGTCCTGCTCGCGGCCAGGCCGGATGGTTACTCACCCCGGCCCCGCGCTTCCCCTGCGTCTCCCGGGCCTCCCTCCAGCGCTTGCGGAGGGGGGAGGAATGGTGAGCCCGGGGAAGAGGCGGGGATTCGGGGAGGGAGCCAATCGGGGGAGGAGGGGGCGGAGTCGGGGCGGGGGGGGGGTGCGAGCACTTCCGGGCTCTAGGCTCCGAGGCATTTCCTTGTTTGTCCGGTTGTCCCGACCGCATGTCGGTCGGGACGCGGGACAAACAAGGAAATATCGGGACGGTCCCGATAAAATCGGGACGTCTGGTCACCCTAAGAGGAAGTGGCAGGCTTAGCCAAGTGTAATAGACTCCCTTACAGCCATGATGTCACACACATTAATTTTCACTGTGATGTGGAATTTGATAAGTTAGTACACCCCATCTTTACAAACACTACTCATAAACGTCAGCTTGGCCTGAAATTCATTTTGCTATATTACCCAACTAATGGTTATTGTAATCTATATAAACAGTCTTCGGTTGCTAGCAGATTAGGAGAGATGCTTATAAGGATGTGTGGGAATGTGCAAAATGCCTTTCCTCTCAAGTGTCCCACACAATGGCCTTCTACACTTCGGTCCCTGGGCCCAGGAGAGTGCAGAGACTTCTCCCTCCATATGCCCTGGGCGGTGCACATCAACCAAAGAGTATGAGGAGGAGATGTGTCCCCATTCCCTCTAGCACTGGCCCATAGAGAAGACCAGGCTCATGGACGAAAGATATCTGCACCATCTGATAGGGAATTCTTTTCTAAGTTACACCTGGGTCACCCAAATGGACTAAGCTAAATTCCACAAATGTTCTTCTGTGAGCAGATTTGAATTAGTAAGTATCCCTTTAATGTTAGGGAAATAACTTTCTGTGGGTCACCTTTTGTATATCTGTCTCTAGGGACATGACATGTCACTTCACTGGTGGCAAAGGAGCCAGAGTTGGTAGAAGAGGTGGAAAGCTAGATATAGTCGGCCTGTCCTCTACACATAGCATTAGCTCTGGAAACAAACTTCTTGACTGAGGGTAGTCTCTTTCCTACCTTGGAGTGGCCCCTACTGAGAGGCCCTGGGTGGGTGTGGGGATACTCACAAGTCTCAAGCTGGGTGCTGCACAGTTGGAGTTTGTCCCAGTAGTGAGAGGGTTGCCTTGCTGAGACTTCGGGTCTTAGAGGAAAACTCTGACTGTTGTTTGTGCCTATGCACCTAATAGCAATTCAGAGTACTCCACTTTTCTGGAAACAGTGGAATCAGTAGTTGATGGTGCCATCTACCAATGATGTAGTTCTACTGGGGGACTTCAATGCCCACATGGGGAATGATGGAGATACCTGGAGGAGACTGTTGGAAGGAACGGCCTCCCTGATCTGAACCCAACAGGTGAGTTGTTGTTGGACTCTTGTGCTAGTCATGGATTGTCCCTAATGAACACAATGTTTGAACACAAGATTGCTCATAAATGTACTTGGTACCGGAGCAGCATGGGCCAAAGATTGATGGTCAACTTCATAGTCGTTTCATCGGATGCAAGGTTGTATGTTTTGGACACTCGAGCAAAGAGAGGGGCAGAGTTGTCAACGGATCACCACTTAGACATCGGAGGCCCAAACAATCAGTGCAGGTCACCTGGGAACATCTGGTGGAGGACCCTGTGTGGAAAGACTTCAGTTCCCATCTCCAGAAGAACTTTTCCTTGGACATTGAGTCTGAGTGGACCACATTCTGGGCCTCAATCATTGAGGCAGCCACAAAAAGCTGTGGCCTGAAAACAGTTGTTTCCTGTCATGATGGCAACCCTAGGATCTTTTGGTGGACACCAGTGGTGAAGGAAGCTGTCAAGATGAAGGAGGAGGACTTCTGAGAAATGCTCATGAACTGGATTCCTGATATGGCTGAGAGGTACTGGCTAGCTAAGAGAGCTGTGGTGGTCGTTGAAGCAAAAGCCCGGGCTTGGGAGGAATTTGAAAAGTTCATGGAGAATGACTACCGGATGGCCTCAAAGGTGTTCTGGAAAACCCATTCAGTGCCTTAGGAGGGACTGGGGGGACATTGCCCAGTCTATTCTGAGCAAGGGTAGTGAAACGCTGACCTCGACTGAGGAGATTGTCGAGAGGTGGAAGAAGCACTTTGAGGAACTTCTCAACCCAGTGGACATGTCCTTCTTTCAGGAGGCAGTGCCAGAAAACTCTGGTGAGATGGGATCCATTTCTGTTGTTGAGGTCGCTACAGCAGTTGAGTGCCTTCATAGTGGTAAGGCAGCAGGGTTGGATGAGATTTGTCCAGAGATGTTGAAATCACTGAACAATGTTGGGGTATTGTGGTTAACACACCTCTTCAATGTTGCATGGGAGGCAGGAGCAGTACCTCTGGACTGGCAAACCAGGGCCGTGGTCCAAATCTTTAAGAAAGGAGACCAGAGAATATGTTGCAACTCAGGGGGATCACATTCCTCAGTCTCCCAGCAAAGTCTATACCAGGGTGTTGGAGAGGAGGCTACACCCATTATTTGAACCTCAGACTCAGGAGGAACAATGCACATTTTGGAACAATGGACCAGCTCTTTGCTCTCTTGCAAATATTTGAGGGGTCATGGAAGTTGGCTAATCTGGTCTATTTTTGTTTTGGAGAATGCATATGACTGTGTTCTCAGAGATGTCCTGTGGGAAGTGTTGCGGGAATAGGAGGTGCCAGTGACGCTTTTTGCACGCTATCTGGTCCCTTTATTCTAGTAGTGAGAGTTGTGTTTATATTCTTGGCATTAAGTCGAGTTCATTCTGCTAAGGGTGCATCTTGTCCCCACTCCTGTCCGTGATTTTCATGGATAGGATATCAAGGCGCAGTCGAGCTGTGGAGTGCATCCGGTACTGGGATTGTTTTCAGATGATGTCCTTCTTGCTTCTTCAGACTGATCTCCGATGCGCACTTGAACGTTTTGCTGCAGAGTGTGAAGCAGCTGGAATGAGAATCAGCACCTCCAAATAGGAGGTCATGGTCCTCTCCTGGAAGAAAGTGGACTATTCTCTCCAGGTGAAGGGAGAGCAGCTGCCCTTAGTGGAAGAGTTCAAGTATCTAGGGGTCTTGCTCACGAGTGATGGTGAGCGGGAGATTGACCAGCACATTGGTGCAGCAGCAGCAGTGATGCGGGTGCTGTACCGATCCATGGTAGTGAAGTGGGAGCTGAGTTCTCAGACAAATATCAGTTTATAAGTCAATCTTCTCCCTATCCTCACCTGTGGTCATGAACTTTGGGCAATGACCAAAAGGACAAGATGCAGGTACCAGCGGTGGAAATTAGGTTACTCTGTAGGGTGGCTGGGCTTACTCTCTGAGACAGGGCGAGGGGCTTGGCTATTCAAAACTGCCTTGGAGTAGAGCCACTACTTCTCCAGATTGACAGGAGCCAGCTAAGGTGTTTCAGGCACCTGACAAGAATGCCCCCTGGGAGGCTTTCTTTGGAACTCTACCGGGTATGTCCAAGTGGGAGGAGGCCCCAAGGATGACCCAGGACACGCTGGAGGGATACACCTCCTGGTTGGCCTGAGAACACTGGGGAATTCCCCAGGAGGAACTGTAAGCTGCTGGGGAGGACGGGGAGATCTGGTCCTCGCTACTCTCCATGCTGCAACCACAACCCTCACCAGGAAAAATGGCATAAAGGAAAAAGAAGACCTTTTTGTATCTCCTACATAAACCATTACAGACATCTGTTCCCCCCCCCCCCATAAATATGATTTTCTTGAAACTTGGATATCATTCAAAACATTTTGGTAATTAGTTGACATTGATCTAACTGTCTGGAAAATTATATTATGCCTGTGCTTTTCCTAATCCATCAAAGAAAAATATTTTCAGTTCAATTTAGACTTGCTCTGTGTTCTATGGCTCACACAAGTCCTTCAGTGAGGTGTGTTAAGCTACATTCCAAAAATACATTCTTTAATGACATTTTTGCCAACACTGAGAACAAGCTGATTCAACAAATTTTAATACCACTGTTATCCCATGTTTGCCATCTGTTTCTATACTGGACTGCCTAGGTGGTTTTGGCTCCGTTATGTAAGATCATTGTTCAAGCCTCTTTGAAAAAAGACAAAACTAAGGTGTAGATAAATCAACAGATTAAACCCCAGATCATTATGGAGACATCCAGGGCCTGAATTACCTTTCTGTTGACACACATATTCTTCATCTTCATAACCCACTGGAATATTTTCTAATAATTTTAGATTTACTGTTAGCACAGAAGTAGATGATTTCAGTGATCTCCAACAGTGACCTCAAGAATTGTTTCTCTTTGCTGCCCATCTCACCATCTATTTTTGCTGTACCATGTTTTTAAAGTAAATGTGGTTAATATTTTCTCTACAATGGAAGACTGCTAAAGGATTCTTGCTCAGACTTTCCAAAAGTGGTCACTCTGCAGCAGGAACAATTTCACCAGAAAGGCTTTGGAAAGTTATGAGCAGTTGGAAATGTAATTACTGTGGAAGCTGCTTTGCACCCTTAAATATATTAAGGCTAGGTTGACCTTTTTGCTCAAAGCCTTCAGTATGAGGAAATATGTAGTTGCATGTCATCAGGAGGAATTGTGACTCAGAGTAATAATTCCTCCCCTTTCTCAGGGAAAATAATTCACTAGAGCACTTCACCAATTGCAACATATCCCTGATCAGCCTGGCTGGAATACTGAGGAGGTGGAGCCTTAGTTTCACGCTCTCCCTGTGACTCTCTCCACTTCTTTCCTTCTTTCAGTGAGGATGGGGGTGGGGGGGGCATATCAGGCATTCAGTCCTTTCTCTCTATTCATCGACACTTGCACCCAAACTCAATATTCAGGGAGCCCTAGTGCAACAAAGCAGGAGCAAACCAAGCAGTGGTTGCCTTCCTCCCCACTTCAGCTGCATTAGAAACAGTAAGTATCCAGCCCTCAAAACTGTACCGGTTACCCACAATCATAATTTAGAATTGTGTTCTCTTTATTTGTGTAATTAAAATTGTTTCATGCATTAACAAACTAGAAGACATTTCGGGAGGGAGCATATAGGAAAATAAAGATAAATCCTATTCATGGGGTTGTGGCAGGAGAGTGTGCACGCGCTCCCACATAAATCCCCTGAACAACACTGGGAGAATAGACATCAATATGTGAGGTAGGAGTAAAGTAGAGCATTAGTAGATAATTTCTAGGGCATATCAGTAAGGAGCACAAAGGTTGTAGTAAGGAAGCTAAGCTAAAGAGCATGAAGTACTATAACCCCAATACTATCTCACATAGGCTATGTCTACACTATGAGCTACAGGTGTGATTCCCAGCTTGCATACATATACTCACTGTAGTTCAGTAGGAGCTAGCATGAGTATGTGTATTCAAGGTAGCGTGAGTATAATTAGCAGTGTAGCCATGGTACTAAGGGCAGCAGCAGCAATGGTGGCATTGTTAAGCCCTGCTAAGTACATACCCATAGGGTTCTGGCAGATTTGTACTGGACTTGGCTAGGCTGTGCTGCCGCTGCCTGAGCTACTATGTTTACACTACTATTTATACTTGTGCTAGCTCTCCTCAAGCTAGCAGATGTGTATGGAAGCTGGAAAATCCACGCTTGCTTGTAGTGTAGACATAACCTTAAATTCAACTTGTCAGTGGTAAAATTTTTGTTAAATGGTTCTTCCTAAGGTATTTAATTTCTCCAACCACAATAATATGCTAAGACAAGTTTTCACAATGGATGTGACATTGGCTAGTTGCGGTTTTTTTATGTGAAACGGACAACAGTTTGAGAAACAGTTTCAGCTGTGGTCTCAATCAGCTACAATTGTAAGCCTATCAATGGGTATTCTCCATCAATAAACTCCAGAGCAGACCAACTGCCTGTTCCAGATAAAGAGTAAATTTTTTCTTAGATATAAAATCTTTGATTTGTTCTGACAGGAATGGTTAGTATGCAATAAGCACATTCTTAGGATTAACTGTTTTTACTGCCAAACTAGTAACAGTGACAAACTTGGCTTATGTAAATCACTTTGCAATCAGTTTAAATTAGACTGTTGGGATATCATTCACTTCATTTAATAGATCTTCTGCCAAGAATTAAGCTCTCCAAATTAATAGAGATGAAGGAAATAATATTTCAACAGGTTTAAAAAAAAGTAAAATTAAAAAAAATCAAGGGATACATGTAAAATGTAAACAATACATTAGTTTTTCAATTTCTAAAATAGCTACTTTGAAAGTGATAGTGATTAAACCATCAGACAAAGGGGGCATCGTCATAGTCCTCAGATGTGATGACTACGTTAAGAAGGCCAACCGACAACTCTAACACCAACTATAAAGAACTCAAAGAAGACCCTGCACCACAGTTTACCCAGGAATGCAAGGAGCTTATAAAACCCTTCTCCAAACAACTACAAGGATATGTCTTACACAGTAATATATGCCCTAGCCTCCTTGCATCCATACATTAACTTACTAGTTAAACCTAGGGTCCCAGAACCCTGCAGGGCTGGAGTGTCCAAGCCTGTGTTAAACTGGGACCTAGGGTCTGAGCCCTATTGCTTTCCTGTGTGCACATGGCCTCCGCTTGATTCAGGTCCCAGAAGTCCTCCGGATATTACTGAGTTCTTTGGCAACCTCCTTAGTCCTCTTTATGCCAACAATCTGTGGTGCAGTCTATTGCACTCTGTTGCAAAGGAAGCCACACCTATCTTTGCAAATGGCAGCAGCTCAGGCCAGAGTTAACCCATTGTTTGCTGAACACAAGTTTGCAAGCACACCATCAGAGAGCCTGCAGGGTTTTCAGTGGAGACAGATCAGAAGAAGCTTTTTGCAAAAGAGCTGCTTCCTGGTCACAAGGGCACAGCCACATTTGGGTGCATGCTGCCTGGGCACCCCTGAACCAGGCAGCCTGGAGCAAGGGCTAAAAAGCAGCCACTTGGTCCCTGCTCCATTCACTGTCTCCTTTTCCCCCATTCTCTCTGGGTGTGCAGGGTATCCGGGCAGCATGCACTGGCAGGGTGGTGAGTGGGAGCCAACTTCAAAACCTTCCTGCATTTTTCCTTGGGTTATGGCTCTGGCTCTGGCTCCTCCTTGCTGCTGGGCAGAGCTTGCCTGGAACAGGGAGCAAAGCTGACAGGTGGGAGGTGCTCCCAGACCCCTCTGCCATCCCTGGGGCTGAGTGTGCAGAAGGGCCTGGGTTGGGTGCACTGTGAGGGCCAAGAGTGGGAGCCAGCCTGAAAACTTCCCCAGGGAGCCCTTATCCTTGCCTCCTGGGGTGCGGCATGGGCAGGGAGAGAGGCTTCCTGGGGGTGCTGGAGCACACTGCACCCCAAGCCCTGGGGATACACTTCACTGCTCTGCAGCTGGCTGGAGCCAGGCTGGGGGGCGTGTTTTATCCTTGTTCTCAGTAAATGATTTCCTGGGTATTCCCCTTTCTAGCTCAGCTAGCTCAGACATTCTGTCTTTTATCTCACTAATTAATTTATTTATGTTAGCACAAACATTTTGTTTTCAGCCTGCTGATCCAGTTACCTCCCTAATCATGTCTTCTGAAAAAGGAGGCCTCTTCTGTGTTTAATTACTTGTGTCAAGCCAAGCTTACATTCCACTGCCTTTTATATATATATATATATCGAACAAATATATATATTTGTTCGATTTTCATTATTTGTATTTTGTACCTTTTTTTAAAGTTTATTACCCAACAACACGTTTCCAAGACAGTAGCTGTAATTATTTGAACCACCATAAATACTAGGCTCAAAGTCTGAACCAGGGGTGCAAGCTCACTTTCTATGGTATAGTCCACCAGGGTGTAAGTCCCCATTACAAGATTGCTCTGTCTTTAAAGCATTATTTTGTCATTTAACTTTGTTTGTATTTTAATTATATTATAAAAAACTCATACTATGTTTTCTTTATTTATTACCACAGGAAATTTAGGTGTGAAACAGCACATAGGACAATTAAAATAACACATCCTGGGTGCAGACCATCAACAAAGCCACTTGATTATCTTTAAAATCCTTATTTTTTTTAATGAATTTATAAGGCCAGATCTGGACTATGTAAAAGGTAGGTAGGGGTGTGTGTGTGTGTGTGTGTGTGTGTGTGTGTGTGTGTGTTTTAATCAAGTTAGGTAACGAAGTGGTTTTTCAAGTTTGTTTGCTAACTCGAGTTACTTAAGTCGATTTTACAAAGCACTTTTTTCCTAATCTAGACAGACCATAAGAGTTTTTCTAAAGATTAAAAAAAAAAAAAAAACAGAATTGTGCATTAAAATCAACACGGCGCATATTAAATGGATTAAAACCTGGCTAATTGACAGGTCTCAATGTAATTGGAAATGGGGAATTACTGAGTGGGTGTTTATCAAGTGTCTTGGCTCTTGGCTAATAACACTTTTTATTAATGACCTGGAAGAAAACGTAAAATCATCACTGATAAAGTTTGTAGATGACATAAATCTTGGGGGAGTGATAAATAATGAAAAGGACAGGTCACTGATACAGAGCAGTCTGGATCTCTTGATAAGCTGGGCACAAGCAAATGCTATGTGTTTTAATGTAGCCAAATGTAAGTTATACATCTAAGAACAAAGAATGTAAGCCATACTTACAAGATGAGGGAATCTATCTTGGGAAGCAGTGACTCTGAAAATGACTTTGGGCTTATGGTGGATAATCTGCTGAACATGAGCTCCCAGTGTGACACTGTTGCCAAAAGGGCTAATGCAATCCTTGAATTTAAACAAACAGGAGAATCTCAAGTAGAAGCAGAGAGGATATTTTACCTCTGTATTTGGCACTGGTGTGACCGCTGCTGGAATACTGTGCCCAGTTCTGGTGTCCACAGTTCAAGAAGGAAGTTAATAAATTGGAGAGGGTTCAGAGAAGAGCCACGAGAAATATTAAAGAATTGTAAAACATGACTTATAGTGATAAGCTAAATAGATTCTAGGTCTTTGAGTCTAACAAAGAGAAGGTTAAAGAGACACTTGATCACAGTCTACAGGGGAAACAAATATTTAATAATGGGCTCTTCATTCTAGCAGAGAAAGATATACCACGATCCAATGGCTGAAAGTTGAAGCTAGACAAATTCAGACTGTAAATAAAGCACACATTTTTAACAATGGGGGTAATTAACAATTGCAACAACTTACCAAGTTTTGTGGTGCATTCTCCATGACTAGAAATTTTAAAATCGAGATTGGATGGGTTTTTCGCCTAAAATAACGTAAACAGGAATTATTTGTGGGAAGTTCTATGGCCTAAATTTTACAGGAGATCAGATTAGATGATCACAATGGTCCCTTCTGTCTATGAATCAATCCGGTCAATATTAGAACTGGTCAGAAATGTTGGCAACATTTTAGCAAATTTCTTCTGAAAACTTTTGCTGTTTTTGTTCAACCACTTTAGTGAATATCTACATTCGGTCCTTTGAAATCCAAGTCACTCAGTACTTATCTAATAAACATTACAGACTCTGACTAAGGATTTTCTATAGTAGTCTTCACAGCAGTATTCAAATTAGATCTGGCTAACAAGCTCCTAGTGGACTTCATGGAGTCTTCTCTTCTAATTTCCTTGGGTATAGGAAACTTGGCTTGGGGGTGGTGGGAGCTGCCGTGGTGGGTATTGGCACATGGAGAGAGAGAGAGTGTGTGTGTGTGTGTGTTTGTGTGTGTGTGTGTATGCGTGTGTACACATGATAGTTAAAATAAGTTAGTCTGGTTTGAGAGAGAAAGCTTTATCAAAGTGCACTCTAATGGTGGCAGATTTTAATTCATTTCATGTCCACTGGAAACTCTTTCCAAGCCCCCTTGACCAAGAATATTTTAATATTTTATTTTTACTCATGAGTCATTACCAATTATAGGCCATTACAGTGAATTATTCAGAAAAAGAGTATACTCCATGGTCTTTACTAAAACATGGAATGTGTTTACATGATAATTACTATTGCTTAATTAAAAACAATTTTGTTTTTAATTGTAATAATGTCCTAACAAGAGCAGGAACTAAGATGGTGTTTTATCACGCCAAGGCATTTCAAGATGTTTTCTTTAAAGTTACATAACAGTCAGTGGTGGTGCTATAAAAATTCAAAGAAAAGGGAAAACCAGCAAGACTTCAATTAGACTTGAAAGATTGAAAAAGTGGTGACTTGCCTGTCAGATATGTGCAAGGAGTTCTTTAATGAAAGTGCTAATTAGCTAAATTAATGACCATCCAGTATGGCCTGTTTAGATACTGTGGAGAGTAATGTACTAGCATGAGATGACTCTTCATGAGTAATTTAGCTGACATGTGGCAGTGCATATATTGACCAAGAACCTAATCTGGTAGTACTTAGTCATTGAAGATTACTTCCTCTGCGTCCCAGATACATGCCTCTCTCTGTCTCATGTTGCAGCCTTTTCTGGCAAGGTCAGAATAAACCAGCAATTTAACACTAAGAACTTGCTGCTGCTCCTTAACTCACTATATGTAGCAATGCTGACAAATTCTCTCAACCATCACTCAGTGATTGAATCAAATACCTGTACTATACTCAGTGACCTGCTGGAATAGGTAATGAGATTGCAAACCAAAAACTGAAACTTCATTGTCTAAGAGTGGTTCAGAATATTACCACATGTTCTTTAAGAAGTAGAGCTGGTCAAAAGTGCCTCTTCATGCAAATCAAAATTTTGTCAAGGGAATGTGTCTATTTAAATAACGTTTTATTTAGAAAAATCAAATGAAGCATTTTGAAAGGAAATTAAATTCAAAATGAATTTTCATTTCAAAATTTTATATAATGAATTGTAATATAATATCAAGTAAAGTCAAAGTTGAAACAAATTAACCTCAAACAAAAAACAAACAAACAAACGTTCCCAAAGTTTTGTTTCATAGGACATTTCAAAAAATTGAGGTTTCATCCTGATTAAAAATGAAAACAAATATCAAAATCATGGACTTTCCTGAAAAATGGATATTCCATTTTTCATGCAGCTCTAGCAAAAAACATATTTTGACTCAGAGTAGTGTGTAATTTGTAATCTCATTCCCAATCAAACATTTCATATTATGCATTTTTAATACTAAATGAATGGCTTAAAAAAAAAAGAAATTACATCAGTATTTCAACCATGATAAAAACTACAGACCTGATTTTTTTTCTACTAATTTCTCTGCTCCTGTGCTGAATTCTGATAGCTCAGTCCTAAGGATTGGGGTCATAGGACAAATTCTTCATTGTTTTACACATTGCCTAGTGATTTACAGCTGATCTTTCTTATGGGAACATCCTCTAGTCTGGTGATAGGTAGTTAAAGTTGCTGTAGAGCTACCATTGGTTCCTTAAGATATCTCACTAAGGGGAATCTTAAGCTAGCTAGCTAGCTTTGTCACTGCTTTATATCAGTGGTACAGATGAAATCAGCCAAAGCAGAGGCTAGGATCTAGCCCTGTAATTTTAAATCCATACAAAAGGCCACTTTGTGGGCTAACACCCTGAAAATGTTCTGAGAAAGAAAGCCTTATTTGACCTACGGGAGCTAAAAAAGTCCAAAAGCAAAATTAAATCAAGCAAAAATAGCAGAAACCTTCTACCCCTACTTATCTTATAACATTATCATTTTTAAACTTTTGGAATTATTAAAGAGCCAAATACGTAGCACATTTTGCAAGTGGTTGAAAAGGATTATAAAATGAAATGGGATATACTTGGTGTAAAACACACACACACACAGAGTAATGTGGTGTTTGCAGATCTGGTCTCAAATCTGATTTTGCAAATTTTAGCCTGTAGTGAAATTTTAGATAAACTTGATAATTCTCCACAGTGGGATTAATTTTTATGTAATCATGGCTGCCGAATCCCGTGGAAAGCCAAAAAGTCTGACAGTTTGCAATGCATAATAACATGCATGGAAAAATTCAGTTATTGAATTATACAGCAGTATTGATTGGGTAATTAATTGTAATATTTAATTTAATGAAGGTTCTGCGGTATTGTTTTCCTCCCAGGAAATTTAGGCGGACGCATAATCTACTGTAGGATCTTATAATTGAGAAGCTTTGTCCTGTCCCTTCTTGCAAAAATCCAGGAGCTTTGCTATGTCTGTTCCTTCATGCTACTGTGAGAGGGATAGCAAGGGGCACTTTCTTCTTCCTCCTCCTCCTGTTTATCAATATGAGATGCAGGGCTCTAGTCCTCTCTGTGTGGTTGCTGAGAGCAGGTAGAGAGGCTACCTCCTGCATAGATACAACCAACAAAGGAGAGGGAGGCATGATCTCCCCCAATGTTTTACCATCCTTTGTTCCCCTTAGTGTATTTGTAGAACTAATATATACTTGCTCACGGTTCCCACACAGCAGGGAAAGTGTGTATGGAGGGGCACCTGGAAGGAATTGAGCAGGCACCAGAGACTGAAGGAGGTGTTACCCCTTTTGATCCAAATGGCAAGTCAAAGTTCAGGGCCCAAGTTGGAGTAGAAATTGACAATGGATTCTAGTACCTTTGATGCAATCTCCTTTATTTACAAAGACTGTACAACGTCCTGTTTCTCCAAACATAGGAGGAAGCAAACAGCGGGAAATTGGTGCTGCAAGCAAGGAAGCTAACTCTTTCATCCAGCTTGTTCAGGCTGTGAGAGTCTCTTTCCTTCTGCATCATTCTGTCTTCCTTCTCCTGGTCCTGTGATGCTTCATCTTGTTCTCTCTCTCTCTCTCTCTCTCTCTCACATGCATACACAGACCAAAACTGTACCACCAATCAAAATCCTAGCCACGGGTTTTGAAACCCTTTGAGCCATGTGATTCAGCTTTTCCATGTGCCTATGTTTTTGGGTGCTACTGCAACTGTTCCAGCCACCTGGATACAATTTCATTACATATACTCTGAATATAAGGCCATGGCCACATCTGTCCCACTACAACAAGGTTTCACCCAACCCATAACAGATGTTCATATGCATCATCAGGAGGGAAGAGGAATGATTATTGATGGATAGTTCAGATTTTGGGGTGGGGAAAGGGAGAGGTGGGGGCATGAAAAATTGCCACTGGTGGGGTGAGAAAGGATTATAAATGCAAAGGGGGCTCTGTAGGATTGGGGCCTGTAGCTGGGCAAACTTATTTCTGGTTCTTTCTTGATGATGATTTTATTAAACAGAAGGCTAAGTGTGTGTGATTTTGCATGTGTTTATACAGACACAGAACTCGTTACTCATTTACCTGGTTTACTGTCCAATCGGCACAGAGCTCTGCTGACTATTGTTTACATTAATTGTGTTGTAGCTGTTTGTACTTTTACAATGTAAACCTTTTGTGGCAGGGACCTTGTCTTCTAGCGCTGTTGTTTCTTTGTAGCACTTTAGATTAATTAATTATAGGAGGAATAAGACTGTCACTTTTCTCTTTATTCTTCAGCTTCCCACTATTGACTCTCTCCAGACCTGTACAATGCATCCCTATCCTGATGAAGACATTTTCAAGAGGGAAAATAATATAATTAAGTATAAGATTATGTAAAACCCCAAAGTGGGCACCCCAACTACACAACTCTCCCCCCACGTCCATCTACCCCAGTCCACCAATTACCCACACACATTCCATCAATTCCTACCTTCTTCCCTCTCTAATTCACCACCTTCAACTCTAGCCTCCAGCGAGTCCATTAAACCCTTTCCCATCAACTCCTTTGTTCCCTTTCTTCCAGCCCCTCCCACATTTTTCATAAGTACTTAAATATTCATAGCAAGAAGGACTTGAATTTGGGTCTCCCACAGCTCAGGGGCATGCTCTACCCACTGGGCTATAGCGTCATTCTCATGTGGTCTGGCCCGAAGAATATTTAATTATTTATACAAAGTGAAGAGATTGAGAGAGACACACACCCCAGAATATCCCATTGACTAGTGGCATTCTCCAAAAAGGAAGGTAATGTGGGGTGAGCTCCCTGCTCCAAATCAGGTAGAGAGAATTTGAACCTGGATCTCCAGCAGAAGTATTCTAACCACTGTTCTAAAGTTTATTGGGTTGGAGGAAGCACCACTAACTCCTTCTCAATTTTTTGGTGAGAAAGTGTATGCACTTATCTCCAGGAGAGGGTTCATGGTTGAGAATCCCAAGTGGAGATGCACGCCTCCCTTCAATCTGGATTTAAGCACCTAAGTCCCTTTGAAGGCCACACTTATCTGCTCTGCATTTCCTGTTGGCTAGTTTAGGCAGTTCTCTGCTCAGCTTGCCGGTTTTTATGAATCCCATTCTTAGATGCCTAACTCTCCTCATGCATTGTACAGGGACCTTGAGTACCAAACTTAGGGCTGTGAATTCCATTAGGCAACAGGACACCTAAACAGAAGGCATTGCAATGTTGAGCCTAAGTTCCCTTAGTGGATGGAGCCGCTTAGCAGCAGGTTCTGAGCTAGAGCTCTGGTCCCTCCCATCTCCTTCTTCTGCATGCTGCTCGGGGCTCCCTCTATTAGCTTTCACTAGACGAGAAGAGGTTGTAGATTATGGAGCATGTGAGAGATTCTCAGCCACCCACTCCTTCCATGCTGGAAGCCAGCCAAAAGAAAGGAGTCAGGGGCAGGGCCTGAAAGCTGATGTTTCCATACAAAAGAGGTTAGGTAACTCAGGCTTAAAGGCCGCCTCAAACACTTTCTTAGGAAGTGGCTCCTTTCCTGGTCAGAGAGATCAGTTCACTCTCAGTTCCTTCAATACATGGATCTTTAGCTGTTAGACACGTCCTACCTTGTCAGCTTCTTCCCTTCACTCACATCAGCACTTTTCACCTGACCCTTATTTCTCCTGACTGGTTATCACTGACACCCAGTGGCTAAAATGGAGCTGCATTGTTAACAGGAAGTGATAACAGTGAAACAGCTCCCCCAAATGGTGTAAAAAACCTATTAATATTTTACTGCAGCCCCATGTCCATAAACATTAGTGCTGAGAATATGATCTCATTTTTTAAGGCCTAATACGTTGTACCTCTATGGAGCTAAATAAATAATAAATGAGCAATAAAAAGGCAAAGCTCAAATTGCATGAGCTTTCCAAAATAAAGGAAATAATCACAAATGATCAGCTTGCTACTTGCTCAGTAAGACTTGTTCATGTAGAGCCAAATTATGTCTAACCCTAGGGCAGATGTGGGAGAGGGACAGACAATAGCCATCCCTTTGGTTAGGAAAGCAGAAGCCACTCCCTTCCAACATTGTAGGGCCACAAATCACCCTTTAGGGGTCAGGGAAGAGTGTATAAGGTAACAGACCTGCCTCTCTGTTTCCACCTGTAAACTGGTCAGGAGTACAAGCTGCACCATCTAAAGGGATGATGCAATACAAGAGTTCCCCTCACACAATATATACTTCAGGGAAAAAAAATGCATCTTGAAGTACAATACCTCTTGGAGCTCTCCACATCACACCCAGTAAGGTGGCTTAAATGGCACTATCTAGCCCTTAATTTTTTTAACCAGATAGTACACTTACTTCTTTCCCTAAAGAGTTAAGAATAAATGTCAGCATCAAACCCAGCTCTGTGTGTTGCTTGTGTGGGCCTGTTATAGGGAACCATCTAGTGCTTGTGTGAGAAATTTTGCCTGAAGAAAAACAAATATTTTACAGAATTTATTAAATGACTTTGCTTCAAAACATCTCATTTTGAGAGCTGCTTTTGCTAACTGGTTGGCCTGTGCATCCCTTAAAATGTGTTAAAATAATTCGAAGTCTGGGTTTTACAGGTTTAACAAAATCTCTTTTGCAAGGCTAAAGGTTGCATGGTTTGTGACTTCTTGGCCCATTACTATTTTATGTTTTCACAGATGAAAGTAAAGCTGTTAGGCCAATAAAGAGAAAAATCTGTTTGGACAGGTATTCTGTATCTTACTTTTGTTCTTTTGCTCATCAGCAGAATAAAATAGCTAATGGCCCTGAACTTTTCAACCTCTGAAGGATGAAACTATATGGTTCATGTAACTCTTCCGCACTTGACTCATTCTTCTTTTCTTTGCTACCCAGGGCACTCATTACAGCTCCTCCCCATCTTTTTCTCTGCCTTTTACTACATCTTTGTTAAACTGTCAAAAATGCTTAAAAGCAATATAGTCTTCTTTTTTTCTAACTTCAAAGTTTGCTGGTAGATTGATAAGAGGCTTCTTATTGATCTTCTCTGTACCAGCACAATTTTTGGTTCTTTGTAAATAGAACAGTGGGGAATACAGTACAGTGACAGCTAACCAATATATAATTCTTTCATCCCTGTACTCAGCATTGGAGAGCAGAAACTATCATTTAAAGTCAGACAGATTTTAGACAGGAGGGCTAATACCTTCAAACCTAACTGTCTAAAGCCAGCCATTCAAATCCTTTTCTTGGGAACCTAAATAAACAGTCTGATTTCCCCATGGGCTGAGCACCTGCAACTCCCATTCATTTCAATGCTCCATGCCTCTGAAAAGGCTGGATTCAAAGCCCATTGACATCAGTGGGAGTCTTTTTCTTTTTGTTGACTTCAGTGGGTTTTAGATGAGACCCGAAATGAGGCAACATGTTTATGTGCCTGAATATAGATCCAGGTGCCTAACTTTATAGCCCAAATTATTTTAACTTGTTTATTCCAATTGGTCATGTCAAAATAAATCCTCAGTAAAGTTCCTATTCACTGTCTAGTCAAAAGTTTATATTATTGAATTAAAATAGCAATACAAGGCTCCAGTTAGGGTCAGGGCTTAACAGTGTTAGATGTTGTACAAACATATATATAGCAACAGAGGGTCCTGTGACACCTTTAAGACTAACAGAAGTATTGGAGCATAAGCTTTCGTGGGTGAATGCCCACTTCATCAGATGCAAGTAATGGAAATTTCCAGAGGCAGGTATAAATCAGTATGGAGATAACGAGGTTAGTTCAATCAGGGAGGGTGAGGTGCTCTGCTAGCAGTTGAGGTGTAAACACCAAGGGAGGAGAAACTGCTTCTGTAGTTGGATAGCCACTCACAGTCTTTGTTTAATCCTGATCTGATGGAGTCAAATTTGCAAATGAACTGGAGCTCAACAGTTTCTCTTTGGAGTAAGATGGCTACCTTTACATCTGCTATTGTGTGGCCAGGGAGGTTGAAGTGTTCTCCTACAGGTTTTTGTGTATTGCCATTCCTGATATCTGACTTGTGTCCATTTATCCTCTTGTGTAGTGACTGTCCAGTTTGGCCAATGTACATAGCAGAAGGGCATTGTTGGCACACGATGGCATATATAACAATGGTGGATGTGCAGGTGAATGAGCCGGTTGTAGCTGATCTGGTTAGGTCCTGTGATGGTGTTGCTGGTGTAGATATGTGGGCAGAGTTGGCATCGAGGTTTGTTGCATGGATTGGTTCCTGAGTTAGAGTTGTTATGGTGCGGAGCGTGGTTGCTGGTGAGAATATGCTTAAGGTTGGTGGGTTGTCTGTGGGCGAGGACTGGCCTGCCTCCCAAGGTCTGTGAAAGTGAGGGATCATTGTCCAGGATGGGTTGTAGATCACTGATGATGCGTTGGAGAGGTTTAAGCTGATAAGATTGATAAGATTTTCAATGTTATCCCTCTCAACATCAAGTGTAGCATTGCGTGCTTCAATTACCAGATTAGTTTGATGGATCTTTATAAGTAGCTTCATCCACAAAGATGACATCAGAATGCATTCAAATTTGGACATGTGCTTCTGAATAGACTGAAGTTCAGTTCAAGCCTGTGCAGTGAGATTGAGAGATTCAAGCTCATTTAAAGCCTTTCTCACTGAATTCAAATGCTGTACAACTGGTTGAACACCATCAATCTATGCAGACCATCTAGTTTCAGACATTCCATGCAGTGAAATAGGAAGATATTGCTTCAGAATTTCCCACTTTTGTGGACTGCTACTGAAGAGATTGTACATTTGTAAGTAATTGCCTCCTTGCATGATTCAGCACAGTCAACACTACAAGGTTTAGAGTGTAGTTTCCACAGCTGGAGAAAATACAGTTTGAATTATGCTCAAGCAGTACTGCTTGTACATCTTTGTATTTCCCAGCCATATTAGATCCATTGTCATAGGCTTGACCAATGCAGACTTGAAAATCTAATTTAAAACCTTCTAGAATTACTAGTACTCGAGCAGCAATTTCTTTTCCAGTTTTTTTCATGAAATATCAAACAAAATAAACCTTTCTTCAACTGAAAATTTTGAGCTATCTACAATCTTAACACAGTAGTCTGTTCCTTGTGAGAACAATATGGAGTGGCGTCAACAATGATTGAAAATACTTGGCATTTTGAATCTCATCAAAAATTGATGTTTGTACGAATGACCCACATAGCTCAATAAACTCGTTTTGTATGCATGTGCAGAGATAATGGACTTGCATGCGCTTGACTCTCTTGCAATTCTTGAACACATTTAACGTCCTCTGATAAAAGCAGGTCATATTTGCTGATGAGCTCAACTATGCCTAGAAAGTTTCCATTTGCACGATCACCAATACGTTGACTGGAACTAGAGTCAAAGAAAGCCAATCCCCGCTCAGAAAGAAAAAGGATGACATTCAGGATGCGCTCAAGAAGTTTTTTCCAGTTATTACTTTCTGTAGAAAGTTCAGTCAAGAGTAAATTGTCAACTGAACTTTCAGTTGATACTGCTTTACTGGCTGATTTCCATGCAACATAGTTTTCTTTGTGTGACGTTGAACTCTCACGTGATGATATTCGGTCTTTCAACTTCCTACAACCTCTGTTGATGCTCCATCCTGGTTGATCAGAGAGAACTGATGCATTTGATATGACAAAATCTATATAAGTTAACAAAAAGATGGTCTTTTATCAAATCACATCTCTTATTTGCTTAAATTTGCAGCTCCAAGCTGAGAGTGTGTCACATTTTGGTCCAATAGGGATGCACATATAAAATAAGTTGCGAAACTTATCAAATGCCAAAAAATTAACAAGTGTCTAAATCTGAGGCCCCCTCTGAGCTTGAGGCCGAGGCCAAATGCCTCTCCTGACACCCTTCACCCTACCCCCCGATTGGCCCTGTGTGTGGATATAGGAGTCCACTGGCATGGATGTGACTGCAGGATTAGGGCTCAAATTTATATCCAGATGTAAATTACCAAAAGAAATCCTGATGTGGCAGTAAGTAGAACTGTGGAAAATGTGAGCAATTAAACCCAAAATCATGTGAAACTGATATAGGGACAAAACCACACCCTCTGAAAAAATCCAGCTGGTACAAATGCAGTACATATTATTAATGTTTTGGAGGTATGGTAGTGGCTTCATAGTGTAATATGACTGATCTCTCTCTTAAACCTTATATTTAATTAATTGTCTTGTAGCTCTGTAAAAGAAGTTGTTTCTCTTTTAAAATTTAGCACACTTACTGTTTAGGTATAGGAGGCTATCTAGTGATTGTTAGTATGTAATTAACAGAAGTGTTTCAGAATTCATGGGATTAAAAATGAGCTGTTTTTGAAATTTGATCAAAGTGTCTAAAGTTTTTGTATCCCTATAGTCTCAAAAGGCATTAATGTTGAAAATTAAAACATCTACCATCAACATATTTTGCTTTAAATGTCTGCAGAGGCTACTAAAAAACCCCAAACCCAAATTGAAGTACCGGTAATTGCTATTAATCATTTTTAATGCTTGGTTATCCCATATCATATCAATTGTATATTTTATATGTATAAAATTCCATATTTAATTATAGATAGATAGATATTACATGCCCAAGCATTCATTTTTCACCAGTAAATGCCACGTCTGTATGATATTGAAATTCCCCTACAATAAAGGATCCATAGGAAAACACATCAGTTAACATTTTATACTCAAGATGAAGATGAAAATATAGGATTGGGATCATCTCTTCCCACTGCAAATATGCAAGATGTGGTGGGCTCAGGGCAAAGAAATCTCCTTTATTGTTGCATTAGTTCTGGCCCTTGGCAGCCCTACATGTTCTAGCAGTGTGGCTCTACTACAGCCATGGAATGAGGGCTCTCCAGTAAGGAGTCTCCAAGAAAAGATGGCACAGAGCCTTGAGCTGTTTGATCCTTCCTTTGTAAACTCTGCTAAGATGTAGATTAGGTCTCTCTTGGAGCAGTTCCACTTTGTATAAATAATTAAATATTAATTGGGCCAGAGACAGACTGCTCTATATCCTGGCGGTTAAAACACTTCTCTAGGATATAGGACTTGAATGTGAGGACCCCACATTCTAGTCTAGTGTGCTAAGCACCTGGCTATTCTGGGACATCTGTCTGTCTCTCTTTCCCCCCTCCCCTTTGAAGAATGTTGAAAAGCTTAATTTCATTCCAATGTGGACCAAAAACAAATTCCAAAATCACATTTTTTCTGTGACTCAGAATTCTTGGTTTCCGGGCAGCTCTAATCCATGCCCATTGAGGTCACTGGGACCATTCCGTCAACTGGGTTTTGGATACAGCTGGTAGAATTTTGGAAAGAAAAAACAAAAGAGGAATGCCTAGCAGAGAAAAAGATGACAGCACAAAATTTTATTAGGATGTATAATAAGAAAAACTAAATATATACAATTTTGCAAAGTTTGAATATCTTAGAACTGTAATAATATTCTGATAACTTCAAGAAAAGGATGTAATATAACTATGGAGAGTGGCAGCATTCATATGAAGAAGTGGAGGAAAACATAATCTTTGCATTTAGAAACTAGAAAAGTGGAAGCTTTGGTGAAAACCTGTAAGATTGTGAAGCAGAATTATTTGACAATTTGTGTGTATGTGGTGTTCTGCTGTGGGTTTTTTTAGTTTATCATTAGGTATACAACTGATTATAAAGGGCTTGAGCAGCGTGGGCTCTTATAAATTGTTTTAACATAACTACTTAGGACTGTGTATGAGAGAGTCAGAGAGAAATTAGAAGGCTCAAGAGATTTTCAACAGCTTTGATTGATAATTTCTTGTAATAATCTTGAGATCCCAAAGCTCACCTCTCAGCACTGAAACAGAATATAAATGAGTAGCAGGTCTATATGTTGCAGCAAGTTCTTTAGGAGCATGGGGTCCACATATCTCTGGCCAATGAATGGCTTAAATTAGAATAATTTACTTTGCTTACAATGTCTAGGTTGGTTTCATATTGAAAATGCTGACACATTGATTAAGTTATCAGAGAATTTTCCATATTCATAGAGGATTTATTTGGCAGTATAAGTGATATGATTGAAGCCTGCATTGATCAATGCTGCCCTCTTTCATTTCCCCTCTGTCCCCTCTGTCATTGCAGTCAACAACAAGTCCATGAGGGACTTGAGTATGTGATGTACATACACAAAGGAGATTTTTGGGGGGAGCTTGCTTAAAAGTGCTTTATAATACAGCACTTCCAAGTATGTCCCATGAACGTAGTATTCCTCAACATGTGTCTCTGTGCAAGCCAGATGATTCAGTCATGTCAAGGAAAGGGGGCACTCACGTCCACAAAGGAACAAAAAAACAGAGAAACAGGATGAACATGTATACATTATACTGATTCATGAATGAAAGTCCTGGGACACTTCTAAGTTATGCAGCCAGCACTTGTGCAGATAATTAACTTTATGAAGGTAATTTGTTTCCACAAGGATGACCTCTTCTTGAACAATTTGTCTAATATCAGATGTGTAAAGCTTCCTTTGAAGTCCAGACATGAAGGTCATTGTGCAACTATTTTTCTTGAATATTATATTTATTCGGAATGACTTAAGGAACATCTAGCTTTTTATTTACACCTAAGCCCCTCACCTCCAACCTATTCCTATTTTCCTAGGGCATTGAAATATGGACTCTTATTTTACGCTGTTTCATAAATTTGTTTCAATCTTTTTTATAGGGTTCCTCCAGATCAGAAACATGAAACAAACTCTAAATTGTACTATTTTGATATAGAGTTTTGTTTATTTTGCTTTCTGTTAAGTATTTATTCCTGGCTCTAAGAATTTATAAAGATTAAACCAAAACACAAAACTTCATAGTTTAGATAATGAGCTTCATAATAATAATATATACCCACTATAATAATAAGCAGAGCTGGTCAAAAAATTGTAAAGATGTTTAACAAAAAATTGAATTTTTCCTCCAAAAATTGAATTTTTCAATGGAAATTTTTGTTTTAAACCAAAACCCAAACTGTTTCATTATTTTTTGAGGGATTGATTTCCCCCCTCCCTTTTCCCCCCCTTCTAAATCCCTCCTTTTCCAGTAGCAAAATGGAGAAAGAAAAATGAGGGGGGATGGCATAGTGGCTGGTGGAAGAAAAAAAGCAGAACAAGTATTTATGGAGGAGGAAACAAAACACAGAAAACTGAACAAATCTTCTTTTTCAGTTCCAAAAATCAAAAATTGTTCTTTTTTTTTTTTTTTTTCTCCATTAAAAACTAGAACACTGAAGTTTTGTGGATTTTTTTCATGTCTGATAAAATACCATTTTTATTTTTAAAAATATTCAAACAATATTTGACAAGATTTAATAATCATAACAGCCTCACACGTATCCCCCAGTTTCTCAAGCCATTCTCGCTCTCTCTCCACATTACAAATTAAAAAGTAACTTTTGGAGTGTGTCTGTAATTTCCCCTAATCCAGGCTCTGGTGGCCTCTGAATGCCAAAATCAAGAAACTGCCCTGGAAAATGCTCTGGCATCCAGTCTCCTTCCATTCAGACTCTCGGACTTCAATGTTAAATGTCTCCAATAACTTTGGTGGTATCTCACAGGGAGAGAGATGGTGATCTTACATAGCCAGGCCCCCAAACAATTGTATGTTACACAACTGCAAAGCCAAAGTATTCATAGCAAATCTTCTGATTAATTTATGATAAACAAAATTATAACCCTGCTCCAAACAAACCAAGCAACACACTAATTCTGACCTGTAGTAGCAGCTGCTGTCCTCTGTGTTTCTTCTTTTGCCTCCTCTTCTGTTTTAGAGCACTTAGAATATCATTCCTTTATATTCATTGATTATAAATTAATTATTGAAATCTCACAGAGACAATCTTCACTTATTTTAATTGATTGAAAATTAACTGTTGATATTCCAGACTAGTTAGGACTGTTTCACCTCATCACCCTGGAGCAACTGATCTTGACAATAAAATTGGAGCAAGATTTGATTTTACTTAAGTTGAAAGCTTCTTAAAAAGTATGATACATGGAACAGTGTAAGCACCTAAGAGCCTGTAGTTCAGAAAACTAAGGTCTTTTGAGCTTTTTATTGTACAACTCTACATTAAAAATCTTACACTCTTCAAGACTAAAAAGGAAAAATATGAATAATACAACTTATGATTATTTATACATTTATAAAGGTTTATAACTGAGCCAAAAGGTGGAGTTCTGCAAAGCCCCATTGGAGAATACCTCCAGTGCATATATAATGTGTTAGATCATCAAAGCCCTGAACAAATATTCATTAATATTCGTATAAATCTAAGTGTTGCAAAATGTAAATCTAGTTATGGCAACAAGTATTTCTTCATACACCCCTATAACATACTCATCTTGTAAGGAGAAGTAAAACTGTGCAAAATAGTTGCATCCATGTGAATTTAAAAGAATCAAACTTTGTATCTGTTTCAACTGAACCTTTGTTTTCAAGCTCAATATGTCCACAATGTCTGCTCTCCTCCTAGTGAACTTGCAGGTAGTGGTTCCCTTCCAGCCCCTACAAACCTAATCCACCCACAGCTCTAATCAGAACTAGGTAAATGAATATGGATAACTGGCAAACAAAAAGCCACTGTGTTCATATTGGAATAAAATATTGTATCCAAAGGATGTAATTTTGCAAATCCAGTTTAGGGCTGATTTATTCTTAAAATTTTTTTTTAACGAACTAAAAAGTACTTTTTCTCATTGAAGAATTGAACAGCATGATGCACAGGTGGTGAGTCAGGGAAATCCCATATGTAGTTAATTAGTTATCAATTATACAATATTTAAAGCCAAGCTGTATAAGGTGTAACCACATACCATTGCATTCAGAAGAAGCAGTTTCCACTTTTGTTTTACCAGATAAAATCTCTGTTTAAAGAACTGTTTGCATTTTTAATGTAAAACACAAAAAAGTACAAATAATGCTTGACAAAGAAATTAAGAGTACACACAGCAGTCTGTTAATTAGACAAGGAAATGGCTTCAAATTTGTATTGTATTTTTTATTGCAGTGGTACACAGTAGCTCATAGTAGAATGGGCCCCTTCCTTGGTACAAGGTGTTGCATGAATACATGGTAAGAGGCAGTCCTTGTCCAAAAAAAGCCCACAATCTAATTTAGACCTGAATTTAGATAGTTTTGGATTATAATACTGATCATCCCTTGTTTATCAAGCTGGGTAAGCCCCCATGATTGTGATTAACATAGTGCTGGATGAACTTTCTCAGTGACACATGATCTAGTTTACAGACAAAACCTAAACCCTAAATTTGCAACTGGCTTTAGTAAACCCCACATCCACTATAGAGACTTTGTTGTGAACTTGAGGGTGCTATGCATGTGAGAGTGAGGCTGGCAACCATCGTTGTGCACAATTAGCTGTGGTTTGATGCTTCCGAGGATGGAAAAAGAGAGGAAACATCAGAACCATCCAAAACCTGCACTGGAACAATAAACCATTCCCAATAGATGAGACAATTTTTTTCTTTTAAATTATAGGGCTAATGTCCAAAAAAAAATACTAATATAATAAGAAAAAATATTGAAGAAAATACATCCTCTTTTTCTCTTCCTCTCAGATTTGCCTCCATCTCCCTTTCTGTATATTCTTCTTGGAAAGGGAATTACTAGTGGCTCAGATACTCCAATGTCGAATGTTATAGACAATGAAAAAAAAATTCAAAAGCACCTAAGAGACTTAAGATATGCTTATGATGCACAAAACAAAACAAAAAACAGAAAAAAAGGCAGCGACTCTCAGAATCCAGGTCAACTGACTCGGGTTCATGGGGGTCACACTACAGAGCTAAAAATAGAAGTGTAGATGTTTAGGTTTGGGCTTGGGCAGGAGTCTGGGCTCTGAAACCTGGCGAGGGGGCGGGTTGAGAGCCCAGGCTCCAGCCTGAGTGGGATTGTCTACACTGCTATTTTTAGTGCTGTAGCACAAGCCTGAGTCAGTTGACCCAGGCTCTGAGACTCGCTGTGGTGGGCCTCTTTTGGCCAATAGATATACTTTTAGGCACCTAAATCTCCTGGGAAACATTTTCAAAAGCACCTATGTCTGCACAGCCACATAAAAACATGTGTGACTGTATGGCTGATTTTACATCTGAATTTTTTTCTGGTTTATTTTCCAAAGAATATACCATGATAACGTTACAAAGAAAATGAATACATAGGGCAAAAGTCATCCCTTGGGTTTCCACATACACCGCTACCTTGATATAATGTGACCCAATATAACACAAATTCAGATATAACGCAGTAAAGCAGCACGCCAGGGGGGCGGGGCTGCGCACTCCAGGGATCAAAGCAAGTTCAATATAACACAGTTTCACCTATAACGCGGTAAGATTTTTTGGCTCCTGAGGACAGTGTTATATCGAGGTAGAGGTGTATTACATTGAAAGGAATGAGCCCAGTTCTGTACTAAATTACATAAGTGCAACTCCCATTGAATTCAGTGGGATTTGCATTTATAGAACTGAGCATAGAGTTGTATGAATAGGTGTTACATAATGGCATGAGTACATAATGTTTCATCAATAGTGTACGGAAAACATATTAACCCTTTTACTGAAATTGATGAACCATATTCCTCAATCCTCATCTTATCCTTACTCAGGAAAAACTCACGCTGACTTCATAGTTGTCTGTCTACAGACCATAGAACTTGGTCCAATATCAAATGAAACATCAAACCTCTCTAACAATATGGTAATTTCATACATCATAAATCATCTTTTTCTTTCTAAATCAGCAGTTTTCAGACTGTGGTTTATGAAGCAGCAAACAGCTGTCTAGTCACATGGTAACGATTTGCATCATTGTTTCCAGCTGCTAAATTGGATTTGGAAAGAGTTAAAACACATTAAATCCTTTCCTACCATTACTTTTCCATATAATGAATTTATGCTGTCTCCACAGAGATGGGATGTCAGTATGAAAGGGAGGGGAAGTGTATAGTGTATGTATTGTGAGGGACGATCATCAGTGTAATATGTAATGAGGGGAGCTGTTTGTGACACAAACACTCTATTAAGATGTGGTCCATAATTAAATAACTTCAAGGGCCCTGATCTAAACCCTTCTTGTGTTATCATTACCTGTAGAATACGCCATCATTTTTATGAGTGTTCAGAGGCTGCAGGTTCAAAAGAAGGTATTTCAACAGCCAACTGGACAACTGGACAACAGGAAGTGAATGAAGGCTAGGAAAAGCCAATCAGATTAAATGATAGAGATGTGCTGGTAAAGTTCCAGATCCAGTATAACAGAGTGTTTAACTAAGTTGCCTAGGAAAAGGATCCCCCCAAAAATAATTTTCTCTCATTCTATTTATAAAACAACACGTCTCCATCCTACATTCAAATAATTAAACAATGCAAAATATTCTTTGGATTGATTGGACTAAGGATCATGTCTGGGATACCTAGAAGTTGTAAATCAATAGATTGGCCATGGGATCTTCATGATCAAATAGGACTTGGTTATCAGTTGTTATCTGAAAAGTCTGTGTTGCCCAGCAGTACTGCTCAGTATATTTTTGATTCCTCTGTGCAACTGTGAGATAAATATGGGGAGACTGAAAATAACTCTTCTGTTGCATCCAGAGTTTCTTTAAGTGAGTCACATCATCGTGTTTGTGACAGATATTGCAGCCATATGCAGTATCTTTAGGGACTGTATTCTACTCCAGGAGGGAGCATTACCCCCAGCTCCTCCAGCAACTAAAAGCAGTGTGTGTGGTGGGGGTGATTGTGGCCATTGCTGGGACTATAAAGGATTCCAAGGAAGTATCATCCCCTGGAATTGTTTACTTGCACTGGAGAAAAGCAGTCCCAGAATAGAGACAAGTCAGAAAGAGCAACCTGGGGGATAAAGGGAAGCTTGAACTGACCCAGAGGTTCTTTGATCCAGCAAATGGCCATGACCTTTTGTCGATGGAAGGTCTCCATCCTGCTGAAGGTCTGTAGAGGATGGGACCTGCCAAGGTCTCCATAAGACTGTTGGGGGGGCTACTAATAAAATGTTTAAATCCTTTTAATATTTTTATGTTTTCTCAGTATATTTTTGTCCTTCGTTAAATATACAGAAAAACCTGCTTGGGTCACTTGTAATCATAGGCAGGCACTGTACATAGCTCCTGGAGAGAAATCAAAAAGGAAGGGGATGGACATTAGTCAGATCTGCATGGGGAGAATCACAGTGAGTGCAAGGGGATTGCAACCTACCCCCCCCCCCCCATCTGGATGGAGAAGAATGTGGGTCCCTGTCCCAAGAATGGTGATGGTTAAAGGCCTGAGACTGGAATGTTCATTCGGAGGGCAGATCTGAGGGAGGTTAAAGGAGCAAGTACCCTGGAACTGTACATAGGTTTGTGACACTTTAGAGTTCGACCCAGACCAGTAGGGGGTTGTGTTACTGCCTGACCTGCAAATCTGGGTGCCTTAAGTGCTATGCTGCTGAGGCTCACAGCCCTGACACTAACTACTAGCCTACAAGCATTCAAGTAACACCCTGGCTTCCCCTGCCCAGTTTTTCTTATAGTGACCCCCAACATCTCCCCGGTCCCGAATTTCCCCAAAACTATCTGCCCTACAATGTTCAACCCTCTCCTGGAACACTCATAGAAGTTACTAAGTTCGTTGCTCCTTTAAAAAGACCATAAACAGCAACTCATTAATTTAACTGGGGCTTGGCAAACACTCTTATTCAATCAATGCACTAAATTGGCTTATAGTAAAACATGTTTGTTAAACAAAAAGCCATAGGTTTAAGTGATGCCAAGTGCAAGAAATAGATAGAGTTATAAACAAACAAAATAGGGCTGTCAATCACAGTTAACTCATGCAATTAACTCAAAAATATTAATCATGATTAAAAAAATTAATCGCAATTAATCATAATTTTAAGCACACTGTTAAACAATAGAATACCAATTGAAATTTATTAAATATTTTGGATGTTTTTCTACATTTTCATGTATATTGTATTCTGTGTTGTAATTGAAATCAAAGTGTATACACCACTACCCCGATATAATGCGACCTGATATAACATGAATTCGGATATAACACGGTAAAGCAGCGCTCCAGGGGGGCGGAGCTGCGCACTCTAGCGGATCAAAGCAAGTTCGATATAATGCGGTTTCACCTATAACACGGTAAGATTTTTTGGTTCCCAAGCCATTTTTTGGCTCAAGGACCGTGTTATATTGGGATAGAGGTGTATTTTTTTATTACAAATATTTGCACCGTAAAAATGATAAAAAATAGTATTTTTCCATTCACCTCATACAAGTACTGTAGTGCAATCTCTTTGCTGTGAAAGTTCAATTTACAAATGTACATTTTGTTTTGTTACATAACTGCACTCAAAAACAAAACAATGTGAAATTTCAGAGTGTACAAGTCCACTCAGTCCTACTTCTTGTTCAGCCAATCACTAAGACAAACAAGTTTGTTTATATTTACAGGCAATAATGCTGCCCTCTTCTTGTTTACAGTGTCACCAGAAAGTGAGAACAGGCATTGCACTTTTGTAGCTGGCATTGCAAGGTATTTACATTCCAGATATGCTAAAAATTCATATGCCCCTTCATGCTTTGGCCACCATTCCAGAGGACATGCTTCCATGCTGATTATGCTTGTTAAGAAAATAATGCATTAATTAAATTTATGACTTAACTCTTTGGGGGAGAATTATATTCCCCCTCCTCTGTTTTACTTGCATTCTGCCATATATTTCATTTTATAGTAATCTCAGATGATGACCCCGCACATGTTGTTCATTTTAAGAACACTTTCACTGCAGATTTCACAAAACGCAAAGAAGGTACCAATGTGAAATTTCTAAAGATAGCTACAGAACTTGAGCCAAGGTTTAAGAATCTAAAGTGCTTTCCAAAATCTGAGAGGGATGAGGTGTGGAGCATGCTTTCAGAAGTTGTAAAAGAGCAACACTCCGATGCGGAAACTACAGAATCCGAACCACCAAACGCGAAAATCAACCTTCTGCTGGTAGCATCTGACTCAGATAATGTAAATGAACATGTGTCAGTCTGCACTGTTTTGGATTGTTATCAAGCAGAACCCATCATCAGCATGGACGCATGTCCCCTGGAATGGAGGTTGAAGCATAAAGGGACATATGAATCCTTAGCGCATCTGGCACTTAAATATCTTCCGACGCCAACTACAACAGTGCCATGAGAATGCCTGTTCTCAGTTTCAGGTGACATTGTAAACAAGAAGAGGGTAGCATTATCTCCTGAAAATGTAAACAAACTTGTTTGTCTGAGTGATTGGCTGAACAAGAAGTAGGACTGAGTGGACTTGCAGGCGCTAAAAGTTTACTTTGTTTTATTTTTGAATTCAGTTTTTTGTACATAATTCTACATTTGTAAGTTCAACTTTTATTATAAAGAGATTGTACTACAGTACTTGTATTAGGTGAATTGAAAAATACTAGTTCTTTTGTTTTTTTTTACAGTGCAAATACTTGTAATCAAAAATAAATATAAAGTGAGCACTGTACACTTTGTATTTTGTGTTGTAATTGAAATCAATATTTTTGAAAATGTAGAAAACACCCAAAAATTTTAAATAAATGGTATTCTATTATTGTTTAACAGTGTGATTAATCATGATTAATTTTTTTAATCGCTGGACAGAAACAAAAGTAAAAATACACTTCTAAGACTAAAATTTAATATCTACAAGTTACAGTTTTGTCCAAGCAGCTGTCTCACCTACGTTCAGTTCCCAGAGACCTCAACCCCCTTAGTTTAAGGATCCAACATTCTGTGATTTCAAGAGCTCTGGGTCCTTTAGTCCCTCAAGTGATGGATCCCGAAATGGCTTTTTTCTCTCTTCCTATCTTCCCAAAGTTCATTGGCCTGACTTCAAGAGGCAGAAAGGCATCCTGAGTGTGCTGACTCCATTCTCCCATTGAGATTGTTAAGTGGTCATCTTTCCCCACTTGCTTTCCTGATGGCTTTGTTTACTTTGCATGTAAATATGCCTTCATTGTCTCTGACAGATGACAAGGTAGGTTAGACAAGCAAATGCACATTCTTTGGCTAGGGCAGACTGGATTCATGCACTGCTTGCCAAACACATTTTAAGAACATAATTCTAGCATGTATTTATAGCTCTTTGTATACCCCACGCATATATCGCACAAGAATATGAAAGATCAGCAAGTTATTAGTTTTCCTGTGATATATCACATGCCATCTTTTGGGTATATATCATGACAACAGTGTGTTAGGTGTAGTGAGTATGTCAGGCCTGACAAGAGTTGCTGACATAGAGTAGTGAACCACCAATGGGCCTCTGTGTCACAGTGTTTACCACAAATATCCTTTTAATCTGCACTGTACATGTTACACGTAATTGCTTAAAACTGAGGCACCTTCAAAAACCTGAATGATTCTATCCATGATCTCATCGTCAGGTATATTAATTCATGTGGAGATTAAATTATAAAAACATATCAGATGACAATGTCACCATTGATGAATTTCACCAAAGTAGTTTGCTGAAAGCAATATGCCATTCAAGAGAGAGAAAATTCTGTAGAACAGCAGCAACAGAAGGTAACTCAGTGGCCTGCATTTGCACTGGTGATTTCAAATATGCTACATGCCATTTCATCTAAGAACTGAATCTGCTTCCTTTGAAATTAATGGCAAAATTCCCATTGACTTCTGTGAGGGCAGAAACAAAGCCCTTAGTATGTCTTCGGAGTAATTAATCAGTTCTCCAATATCCATGCAATGTACATATGAAGGCTATAAGTAGAAAATGTCAAATAATTCTTGTTTATAAAAGAGGACTTGCAAAAGCAAATCCTTACTCTAATTTACGATAATTTGAAAAAATATTGATAATTCTTACGTTGCTTGGGGCTAGTATGTTTCATAAACTGCCATTAAGTATTTAAATTGCATTAGTTTAGGCAAAATCTTTACTACTGTTGAGATGGTGAGAAATTGCTATATATTGAATAATAAAAAACCTTGTTACATTACAGTAAGGTTACTAAGTTCAATTCAAGGGAAGATGTGCCATTACAGCATTTTTAGAGAAAACCAAAGATTAAAAAATATGAAAATCACAAGTTAAGGTTATATAAATAATTCTGAAACCAACCTCAACCTCACTTATCTCATTCAAAACATTAAACAGATGAATTCTCAATGGCCAGCATCCAAAGAACATTACATCTTCCCCTATATTTCTGTCATTACTTTATGATTTAATTCAGTTTACACTGAACTCAGTGTACTACTATGATTTTAATGGATGTTGTAGAAGGTCTTTATATGTTTTTTCATTATACATTTGGATAAGAGTTCATGTATTTTGTGTTCTGCATTATCAAATTTTGATGTTTCAATACAAAGGGAACAACCTTTTAATGCAATGGGCCAACTTTTATGATCAGATGTACAAATTATTTTTAGTCTGTGTTTACACAGTAGCTTTGTCCAAAGGACATCTAATGAGGAAACATAGTGTCATCTTGTGCCATCTTTACCCTGTGTAGTAGCTTGCTCATTAAAGTAAATGGGATTACTTTCAAAGTAAACTACACTATTCAACATCAACATGGGTGAAATGGTCTGATTCCCAATGGTGAAGTTCTTTGTCCAGGCTGATAATCACATGTAGATGGAAGAATAGGCTTAAGATTATAGAGCAAAGATTTTTGGGTAAGAAATTGAAAGTATTAAATGAGTGCTCACAGAGTGATCTGTTCTTTGCCCAATAGTCATTATCAATGATTGAGAAGAAAATTATAGAACCATTCCTGGTAAAATTTGCAGATGACACAAAAATGTGAATAGTGGAAAATAATGGTGGAGACAGGTCAGTTACATAAACTATCCTGGCTCACTTGGTAATGCGGACTTATTTGAACAACATGCAATTTAAAATACAGCCAAATACAAGGTCACACATCTGGGAATAAAGAATGTAGACCACACTTACAAGAAGGGAGACTATCGTGGAATGCTGTGACATTGAAAGTGGCGTGGGAATAAAGTTTAGATAACACATTGAATGTGGACGTTGTGACACTCTAGGGGTCAATCCAGACCAGTAAGGGATTGTGCCTGTCTTTCAATTTGAATGCTATGCTATTCTGGCTCACAGGCCACACCCTGGCTTGAACTGCCCAGTTATTTTTTGCATGGTGACCCCAACACCCTCCCACTCCATAATTTTCCCCAAACCTCTAGTGCCCAGTCCTCTCCTTGAATGTTTATAGAAGTTATTAAGTTTGCTGCTCCCTTAAAGAGACAGTATCCGGGAGCTTGTTACCTTAACTGGGGTTAACACACACTCTATTTTAATCAAAGATTGAAATGGTTTATAGTAAAAGTAAAACAACTTGATTAAACAATAAGACTGATTTAGGTGATATCAAGTATAAGGAATGAAGATAGAAAGTTACATGTAAACAAAAGGAAAAATATGCTTCTAAGACTAAAACCTGATTTAGCAAATTAGAGTCTCTTGTTCAAAGTAGTGTTTCTCACCAAGTCTCTTTTACAGCATGGCTGACAACACACTCTGGCCAGGACCCTTCAAAGAGCTTAAAGTTCTCACTTAGGGTTGCCAGATGTCCAATTTTCGACCAGAGCACCCAACTGAAAAGGGACCCTGGCAGCTCCAGTTGGCACTGCTGACCGGCCTGTTAAAAGTCCAGTTGGTGGCACAGCAGAGGCCTGGGGCTAAGGCAGGCTCCCTGCCTGCCTGCCCTGACTCTGCGCAGCTCCCAGAAATGGTCACCAGGTCCCTGTGGCCCTTAGGTGAATAGGCAGCCAGGGAGGATCTGTGCATTGCCCCCATCCTGAGTGCCAGCTCCACAGCTTCCATTGGCCAGTAACTGTCACCAATGGGAGCTGCAGGGGTGGTGCCTGCAGGTGCGATGGCAGAGCATGGAGTCTCCCTGACTGCCCATGCGCCTAGGGGCCGCAGGAACCTGGCGGCTACTTCCTGGGAGCCATGGTAAATGCTATAGGTACCCTGCACACACCCCCTCACCCCAACGCCCTGCTCCAGCCCGCAGTCTCTTCCCGCACCCAAACTCCCTCCTGGAGCTGGCAGCCCACAACCACCCACATGCCCTCTGAGCTCCCTCCGACACCTCAGACCTCTCATTCCTGGTCACACCCCCGAGCCCTCACCCAATGCCCTGCCCCAGCCTGGAGCCCTCCCCTGCACCCTGAATTCCTCATTTCTGGCCCAACCTGAAGCCCGCAACCCCCTCCCATGCTCCAACCCCCTGCTCCAGCCTGGTGAAAGTGAGTGAGGGTGGGGGAGAGTGAGTGACAGAGAGAGGGGGGATGGAGTGGAGGATGGGGCCTCAGAAATAGGGCAAGGCCTCAGGGAAGAGGTGGGGCAAGGGCAGGGCAGGGGTGTTCGCTTTTGTGTGATTAGAAAGTTGGCAACCCTATCCTGGCTTCTTTTGTCTCCAGAGATGGAGGATGCCAAAAAGGCTTTTTTTCTCTCTCTCTTTATATCTTCCCAAGTTTAATTGATTCTGCTCCAAGAGGCAGGAAAGCTTTGTGGGGGTGAAGTCTACATTCCCTCTTGAGATTAAGTAATCATCTTTCCTCTCTTGCTCTCTTCATGGCTTTGTTTACCTTGCATATAACTTTTTTTTGGTCTTTGGTCACACCTTGTTTAATTTACATTGGAGATACATTCAAGCAGGTGGAACCACATTCGTTTGTCTGGCACAAGTATGGCACTGCTTGCCAAACACCTTTTAAGAATATTTTTTCAGCATATATAGTCCTTTGTGAGTTTACTGTAAATACATTGCACAAGAATTTTAAGGATCACTGAGTTATTAGTTTTCCAGTGATATATTACATGCCACCTTTTGAGTATATCATGACAATCATGTCCCAACTGGCAGGGTAACCAGATGTCCCAATTTTATAGGGACAGTCCCAGTTTTTGGGTCTTTTTCTTATATAGGGGCCTATTACCCCCCACCCCCATCCCAATTTTTCACACTTGCTGTCTGGTCACCCTAACTGGCATTGAGGTACTCTTAGCCTCACAGACTCCCAGTACAATGCTTTAACTCAGAGGGCTTATGCAATCTTTGGATGTAAGAGTACGGTGCTATTACTTCTGAATATAGCATTAGTGAGACCATTACTGGTGTCCACATTTCAAAAAGGATATTGAAAAACTTGAAATGATTCAGAAGAGAGGTAAAAGAATTATTTGATGTGTGGAAAGCCTGCCTACTAGTGAGTTTTAAGGTGTTCAATCTATTTAGTTTATCAAAGAAAAGGTTAAGAGGTAACTCAATCAGAGTCTGCAAGTATGTACATGGGGATGAAATTTCTAATAGTAGACAGCTCTTTAATGTAGCATAAAAAGGCATAATGAGATCCAATGACTGGAAGCTGAAGCTAGACAAATTCAGTGTAGAAAAAAAGGCACAATTTTTTAACAGTGAAGGTAACTAATCGTTAAAACAAGACTTAGGGACTCAGTGGATTTTCCATCACTTGGAGCTTTTGAATAAAGACTAGATATCTTTCAGAAAAGATAATTTTAGATCAGTAGTTTTCAGCCTTTTTTCATTTGAGGACCCCTAAAAAATATCAAATGAAGGCGCGGATCCATTTGGAAATTCTAAACATTGTCTGTGGACTTCCAGGGGTTCGTGGACCACAGATGGAAAACCACTGTTCTAGATCTAAAAATTGTGATAGCTTAAAGTACAGTTGTTGCTGTGGATTTTTCTGCTTCTTCCTCATTTTAGGTTAGGTTAGGTTAGGTTAATTAAAGACCAAATGTTTTTTTTTAATGAAGATGATGCAATAACCTTTCTTAGTTTTATCTGACTGAATAATGGTTCTGAATATTGATCAAACAGATTCCTCATTAGAGTTTTGAGACAGATAATTGCAGTTTGATGTCTATCTAATGATTATTCTTATGTCAATTTGAGCAACAATCCATACACTATGATTAACACTGATTGAGATCAGTGTCAATTTCTTTTTTACTCAAGATGTTTTGGTGACTTATTTCTCTAGGAAACATTGGTGTCAATTGCTGCTATAGATTTTTATCATCTCTGTATTTAAGATTTTATATTTTGTGAATTAATGACACAAATTATTGATACTTATTATAAAACAATGAATACAATGGAAAAAAGATTTCTGCCACCACTGAAGATTTTAAAGACTTTTACTTATTTTCTGCCAGTCTCATTTTATTTGTCTATCGCTTTTAGGGTTTTCAGTAGCACCCATCAGTGTAGTATTTAAACACTTTCTAGGTCAATTAATTCTTCTCAGGATAATCGTGAGGCATTTTCAAGGAGGTTTTTTTTTCTCCTAGAGGGGCTTATCCTGTTCCATTAAAATCAATTGAATTAGGATTGGGCCCTTAAAGAATGCAAACTTATCCAGAGCCAGGTTCCCACTGATTATTCTCTGTGTCTTCAGATTTGGGGATTTTCTTTCAAGAGCTGAAAATAGTCAGCTGTCAGTAAATACTCATCTTCTGGGGTAACTCTCCCCTTATATCAGAATATTTCTAATAAATGGGTTGCAAAAATATCTACTATGGCCTGAAGTTACACAGAAAATAAACATCATGACACAACTTCAGGCTTTATACTCCTTTATTAGACAAATTCTCTGTTTCCTCATCTAATTGTGGGAACAGTTTCCCAGTGTATCTTCTGTCCAGCATTTATGGACAGCTTCCCACTTACAGGCTGCCCTCAGTTTCTGGATGCCAAACCTCAGACACAAGCCTGATTTTAAAAGGCTCCACTCTCCCCCCCACCTTTTCTTTTCTCCCTCTCCTGACAGGATGACTCATGGTCATTCTGAGTGGGGGAAACTCCCTCCTTTCATATATCAGGGATGCCGTGTTAGTCTTCAGAGTAGCAGCCGTGTTAGTCTGTATCCGCAAAAAGAACAGGAGTACTTGTGGCACCTTAGAGACTAACAAATTTATTTGAGCATAAGCATCCGAAGAAGTGGGCTGTAGCCCATGAAAGCTTATGCTCAAATAAATTTGTTAGTCTCTAAGGTGCTACAAGTACTCCTGTTCTTTTTGCGTGTTAGGGCAGGTCTTCACTACGGGGGGGGGGGTCGATTTAAGATACAGAAATTCAGCTACGCGAATAGCTTAGCTGAATTCGACGTATCGGAGCCGACCTACCCCGCTGTGAGGACGGCGGCAAAATCGACCTCCGCGGCTCCCCGTCGACGGCGCTTACTCCCACCTCCACTGGTGGAGTAAGAGCGTCGATTCGAGGATCGATTGTCGCGTCCCAACAAGACACGATAATTCGATCCCCGAGAGATCGATTTCTACCCGCCGATTCAGGTGGGTAGTGTAGACCTAGCCTTAGTCTGTATCCACAAAAATGAGGAGTCCGGTGACACCTTAAAGACTAACAGATTTATGTGGGCATAAGCTTTTGTGGGTAAAAAACCCCCTTCTTCAGATGTATTGAGTGAAAATTACAGATGTGGGCATTATTATACTGACACATGAAGAGAAGAGAGTTACCTTACAAGTGGAGAACCAGTGTTGACAGGGCCAATTCAACCAGGGTGGAATGTAGTCCACTCCCAATAACTGATGAGGAGGTATCAATACCAGGAGAGGGAAAGTTGCTTTTGTAGTGAGCCAGCCACTCCCAGTCCCTATTCAAGCCAAAATTAATGGTGTTAACTCTGCAAATGAATTTTAGTTCTGCAGTTTCTCTTTGAAGTCTGTTTTTGAAGTTTTTTGTTCAAGAAGTATGGCTGCTTTTAAATCTGTTATAGAATGTCCAGGGAGATTGAAGTGTTCACCTACTGGCTTTTGTATGTTACCATTCCCGATGTCTGATTTGTGTCCATTTATTCTTTTACATAGAGACTGACCGGTTTGGCCAATGTACATGGCAGAGTGGCATTGCTGGCACATGATAGCATATATCACATTAGTAGATGTGCAGGTGAATGAGTCCCTGATGGTGTGGCTGATGTGGTTGGGTCCTCTGATGGTGTCGCTAGAGTAGATATGGGGACAGAGTAGGCAACAAGGTTTGTTACAGGGATTAGTTGCTGGGTTAGTGTTTCTGTGGTGTGGTGTCGTGTGGTGTGTAGTTGCTGGTGAGTATTTGCTTAAGGTTGGGGAGCTGTCTGTAAGCGAGGACTGGCCTGCCTCCCAAGGTCTGTGAGAGTGAGGATCATTATCCAGGATAGGTTGTATATCGTTGATGATGTGCTGGAGAAGTTTTAGCTGGTGGCTGTACGTGATGGCCAGTGGTGTTCTGTTATTTTCCTTGTTGGGCCTGTCCTCTAGTAGGTGACTACCCATCTCACTCTGTCAATCTGTTTCCTCACTTTCCCAGGTGGGTACTGTAGTTTTAAGAATGCCTGATAAAGATCTTGTAGGTGTTTGTCTCTGTCTTAGGGATTGAAGCAAATTCAGTTGTATCTTAGGGCTTGGCTGTAGACAATGGATTGTGTGATGTGTCCTGGATGGAAGCTGGAGGCATGTAGGTAAGTATAGCGGTCAGTAGGTTTCCGGTCTAGGGTGGAGTTTATGTGATCATCACTTATTTGCACTGTAGCACCACCAGGAAGTGGATCTCTTGTGTGGACTGGTCCAGGCTGAGGTTGATGGTGGAGTGGAAATTGTTCAAATCCAGGTGGAATTCTTCAAGGGCCTCCTTCCCGTGGGTCCATATGATGAAGATGTCATTGAGGTTGCGCAAGTAGAGCAGGGGCGCTAGAGGACGAGAGCTGAGGAAGCGTTGTTCTAAGTCAGGCATAAAAATGTTGGCATACTGTGGGACCATGCAGGTACCCATAGCAGTGTGGCTGACTTGAAGGTATAAGTTGTTCCCAAATCTGAAATGGTTGTGGGTGAGGACAAAGTCACAAAGCTCAGCCACCAGGTGTGCCGTGGCCTGATCACGGATACTGTTCATAGTTTTCATAATTTTCTTTCATAGTTTTCTACCACTGAGGTTTTCTTTTCAGTTTCAATGTCTGTCCATTAACTTTAATGGTCCACTATTGTCTCTTCCTCACTGGACAATGAGTTATTACTTGTAGCCAATTTTTGTGTAAACACCTGATTTGGGAAGTGTCCCTCCCTGCCTGATTGCTTCACCACCCTGTTGTAAGGTGATGCTGAAGTTGCAGCATAGTTACAAGTAATATCTATAGGTATGCACTTTAACATGGCTTGTGCAGTCATGGCATAGTGCTGGGAGAGAGCCACCACAGCACACAGCGTGTAGCCAGTCCTGGCCAGAAAAGGGACTGGGGGCAGGGCCCTGCTGTCCGAGAGCCAGCACACAGCCGGGACTGTGCTGATCAACCAACAGGGGGCGTGGCCAGCACCACACACTGCAGCTTGGCCCTGCCACCAGCGTTGCACACCCACCCCCATTGTTGGCCACTGGACCCCCCTCCCGCCATTCACCACTGGTGAGCGGGCGGCTGGCGAGCAGGAATCCGGCCAGCAGCAGGACCCGCTAGTACTGATGGGGGCGAAGGGGAGGGGGGGAGGAGAGAGATGCAGAAAATATGGGACATTTTCCCCAATTTTAAGAAAATGTCGGGACATCTGCAGGAGGGTTTAAATACGGGACTGTCCCTTTAAAAACGGGACATCTGGTCACCCTACTAATACTCTTCCTTCAACTGCTCTAGTTCCATAGATTTTTGGTAGTTCCAGAACTATCCCTGAAATGTTCTAGTGTTCATTGCCCTTCCATTCGTATGCCTATGTTGGAGGGTGTACCCAGATGATCTGCTGGCTCTGCTGTGTATACTCAATCCCTTTGACAGTTTAAAAATTTCTAGAACATAGCAATGAAGAACATAGAACACAAAATATTGTGCAATCAGCACTGTTCATATTATATATAGCTAGGATAAAGTTTACTTTCATTTGAAAACTTAGATGGATATATTTAATCAAATACAAACCAAAGACTAACCTGTATCTAACTCTGAACTGACCAGAGGTCCAGCTCATTCATTAGTGACTAGAGAAAACTGTCAAGTAATAAAAATAATATGCTGGTGGATCTAATGTATTCTTCATCTTGAGGTCCTGAACCAGCAATCCTTTGACATGTGGAACTTTACCTAAGTCAATGAGACTTCCACATGCTTAGGGCTGTAGGATAAGGATTTGTAGGCAAAAGAAAGCATATTTTTTACGTTGAAATTACCAGCTCTCCAGTATTCTTAGTTATTTTTAACCAATTTGTTTTTCAGCGAAACATGGCTTTTTTACCCTTTGTTATGGACATATATTTGGATGACAGGGAAAAAGAAACCACCTTGAAACTCACATGGTGACAGGTTTCAGAGTGGTAGCTGTGTTAGTCTGTATCAGCAAAAATAACGAGGAGTCCTTGTGGCACCTTAGAGAATAAAAATAAATTTGTTAGTCTCTAAGGTGCCACAAGGAATCCTAGTTGTTTCACCCTGACACAAATAAACTCAGAATTTCAATGTGTTGATATTTTTCCATACACAAACTATCCTGCCAGGATTTCAATCCAACCAAAAGAAGCTCATATAGACCTACTTTCAGTATTCAATCAATATCTGTCGATGACTGAGATGCCAAGGTCTCTTGTGGCTTTGAAAAATATATCAGAAGAGGTGATGTACAAACCTCAAAAAGTTTGGAGTTCTGGGAAGCATTCTGAATTTTCAGTTATTATCCAGACCTCTTAATTCTGCAAAACTTGGCTGGAAATTTCAAAGAGCTGGCTGCAGGAATTTGTCATTTCAGAACTGTAAAGGTTGTTTTTGGTTCCCTAGTCACATATAGGACTTTCCCTATTTTACAGGTGTATTTACAGTAGAGAAGAGAAGCTTTAAAACAATAATTAGAGTCCTGGGAGAGGGAGAGGAATGTCCACAATCTAAAGAATGGAGTACCTTGTTCTAGCTTGGCAGAGTTCCTATGTAATTTGCACTCTGTGCATATACTTCAGCTTTAAATGCAAGTGTTGCTAACTCAGCATGTGCTTTTCTCCATTTTGTTCAGAGCTGATTATAGTTGTGATTTAGTGATACTGATAATTGTCTGTGAGGGAATGAACTAAGACATGTACAGTCATTTCTGCTTGATATTATTAATCTTCAAAAACAATTACCCAGAGTCTCATTTTCAGAAGTTTGAAACAGTTTTTATACATGACAGTTGTTGGGAAATTGACAGTTTTAAAGCCTTTGTCCCCAAAGTCATCTATCTAGAAAGAAGACTTTGAGATTCCCTTCATAGCTTTCCCACACAAACCCCAGGCATGAGGAGAAAGAAAAGAAACACTAGAAACATAAGGGGAAATCTTGAAAATAACCTGGAGATCAGTCAGTTATAGGCTGTAGATTGGTTAAAGGATTCTTTAGTAGTTAGAAAAAACAACGAGGAGCTAGGCCAAATAAATCTGTTAGTCTTTAAGGTGCCACCGGACTCCTTGTTGTTTTTTTGGATACAGACTAACATGGCTACCCCTCTGATATTTAGTAGTTAGGCTACCTGAGAGATCAAGACAGAGATGGTCTGATAGACAAATGGAAGGACTGAGGGAGTGCCTGATAGCATAACAGGAAGACTTTCAGAGGGTAAAGGTCCATGGAAGTATCAGAAAGAAACAAAATTAGGGAAATGCAAATTTTAGATTTGTGTATAGGACTTTGCTTAACAAGATGCTGCAACATACCATTTTACGAATGTCTGTAAAGACAGTTTCTTGTTGTGTTGAATTAATTTAACACAATTGAACATCTAATTACTATATTTTTGCAATTGTGTTCTCTAGCGGTAATTGGTAGCTTAATATCCTTAACCCCATCAACTTTTTATCATTTTTCCTTTCTCCTCATATATGGACCACTAAACAACATAACAGTTAAGTTGACATAACACAACAAGAAGGATATTCTTGCATTATTAACCTGGCAGAAGTACATCGACATTCAAATGGACCATGAGCAATAGAGCTAAGAAATACCTTACCAAAGAGAATCATCAGAGAGACACAGAGACACATTTGCATTTGAGAAAAAGAGAGGCTAACACAACACCATGCAATTTTACAACAGACATCCATTTTGTAATACTTGCTTATAGAATCACAAGGATTTATTGGAACACTGCAAGTCACAGCTCCTGGCAGGACTGAACTTCCTGCTAAGCCCCCAGATCTAATACAACATAACACACAAGACAACAACTTAACACTAAGATAAAGATGTAGCCTGGGTAGATATATTAGTAGAAGTGCTGTTTACCATAATCATTACAGTGTCTCCCCCTCTAGTTGAATAAGAATTTAAACAGTAAACTCTAGGAATCCTGGTAGTCTACCATCCACAAAAGTTACTGTGTTGGTCGGCCCTCTCAAGTCTTATATTCAGTCATGGAGACATCACTCGTAGTTGGATCTAGATTTTCAGTGAGTGCGGGGTTCATGTCATCCATGTTAGGCCTATCTATTACGGACAGACTGTCTGCTGAAGACTGAAGCGTGGTGAGATCTGGAGGACATCCTGGAAATTCCTTCTCATAAGAACGGCTGTACCGGGTCAGACCAAAGGTCCATCTAGCCCAGTATCCTGTCTACTGACAGTGGCCAATGCCAGGTGCCCCAGAGGGAGTGGACCAACAGGCAATGATCAAGTGATCTCTCTCCTGCCATCCTTCTCCACCCTCTGACAAACAGAGGCTAGGGCCACCATTCCTTACCCATCCTGGCTAATAGCCATTAATGGTCTTAACCACCATGAATTTATCCAGTTCTCTTTTAAATGCTGTTATAGTCCTAGCCTTCACAACCTCCTCAGGCAAGGAGTTCCACAAGTTGACTGTGCACTGCGTGAAGAACTTCCTTTTATTTGTTTTAAACCTGCTGCCTATTAATTTCATTTGGTGACCCCTAGTTCTTGTATTATGGGAATAAGTAAATAACTTTTCCTTATCCACTTTCTCCACATCACTCATGATTTTATATACCTCTACCATATCCCCCCTTAGTCTCCTCTTTTCCAAACTGAAGAGTCCTAGCCTCTTTAATCTCTCCTCATATGGGACCTGTTCCAAACCCCTAATCATTTTAGTTGCCCTTTTCTGAACCTTTTCTAGTGCCAGTATATCTTTTTTGAGATGAGGAGACCACATCTGTATGCAGTATTCGAGATGTGGGCATACCATCGATTTATATAAGGGCAATAATATATTCTCAGTCTTATTCTCTATCCCCTTTTTAATGATCCCTAACATCCTGTTTGCTTTTTTGACTGCCTCTGCACGCTGCGCGGACATCTTCAGAGACCTATCCACGATGACTCCAAGATCATTTTCCTGACTTCTTGTAGCTAAATAAGCCCCCATCATATTGTATGTATAGTTGGGGTTATTTTTTCCAATGTGCATTACTTTACATTTATCCACATTAAATTTCATTTGCCATTTTGTTGCCCAATCACTTAGTTTTGTGAGATTTTTTTGAAGTTCATCACAGTCTGCTTTGGTCTTAACTATCTTGAGCAGTTAGTATAATCTGCAAACTTTGCCACCTCACTGTTTACCCCTTTCTCCAGATCATTTATAAATAAGTTGAATAGGATTGGTCCGCGCACTGATCCTTGGGGAACACCACTAGTTACCCCTCTCCATTCTGAGAATTTACCATTACTTCCTACCCTTTGTTCCCAGTCTTTTAACTAGTTCTCAATCCATGAAAGGACCTTCCCTTTTATCCCATGACAACTTAATTTACGTAAGAGCCTTTGGTGAGGGACCTTGTCAAAGGCTTTCTGGAAATCTAAGTACACTATGTCTACTGGATCCCCCTTGTCCACATGTTTGTTGACCCCCTTCAAAGAACTCTAATAGATTAGTAAGACACGATTTCCCTTTACAGAAACCATGTTGCTCAACAGTTTATGTTTTTCTATGTGTCTGACAATTTTATTCTTAACTATTGTTTTGACTAATTTGCCTGGTACCGACGTTAGACTTACCGGTCTGTAATTGCTGGGATCACCTCCATAATCGATATCCCATTACAAGCCACAGGGACCTGATAGTGTACCTCCAAATCTTTTTCAGCATTCCTCTGAGATGGTTGCTGAGGATTCTCAATATTTCTCTCCCATTCCTTTCAATGAGTCTGTGCACCAGTTCTTGATACACTACAAAGGGGTGAGCTCTTGCTTTTTGAATCAGCAAGGATAAGTTATTTCATTTCTTATTTACTGTTCTAGGTCCCCTCCAAAAAGGTTCAAATTGTTTTTCCAGTTGCATAGCCTCACCTTCTCCCTTTCCTGGATGGGCAATAATTCTCCTTTCCCAGGTATCTTGAGCCTGGTATCTCCTGGCATGATCACTTTCAGCTCATGTGTTCCTCAACGTTTTTGAATGCTATCTTCAAGTCATCGATATAAGACTCCCACAACATCACCCAGTTGTTTAGGTGCAGGCAGCCTTGCCGGTTCTTGATGCCTAAACATCAAGACACAAGCAGTCATGAGTTTATGGAGTCCAAAAAAGATCTCACAGACAGAGTAATGGATAATTGAGTGTGGCTGGTAGTTCTTCACTGTGATTCAAATTCCTTCCTCTGCTCAATGAAAATTCATCTTGGTGGGCTGAACTGCAACACAATGTTTTCATCAGTGCATTTAAAAACCCTTTCAGTCCTTTTATCATACATATATTTTGAGGTGCATGCCCCTATCAGCAAATATCAATTCCTAGATAGTGTTTTCGGTAATGGTTCTTTCAAGACAAACTTTATAAACTCCCAGCATGGCCAAGAAGTTCTTCCTTCAATGACTCATAGTTTTTGGTGTTCCTCTGTCCAGAGAAAGTCATTCTTAGTTAATTGGTATAATGCTGCAGCATACTTTGAATTCTTTAAAAAATCTCCTGTAGTATCCCTAAATTGCTGTACCTGCTCTGGGTTTGTAGGAACCTTGCTGTCCGTTATAACATTCAGTTTCTGTGATTGGGGTTCTAACACATCCTCACTGACTATATGTCCCAAGAAGATGATGCAACTCCTTGCAAATTTACATTTGTTTCCTGAAAATTTGAATTCTTCTTTTAAGAAGCTTTAGAAGCCTTTCCACTCTTATCAGATGTTTCTTCCATGTTTTATGGAAACAAATAAAATCATCTAAGTATGTGAGGATGTCTAAACTTGGTTTAGATAATTTACTACCATTTGAAATGTCCATGGTGCATTCATGAGAATTGAAACAGTCCATAGGGTGTCTCAAAGGCTGTTTTTTCTTGATCCTCAGGTGCCACTTTAATCTGACAGTATCCAAATACCAAATCAAAACTATTAAAATATTTTGCTCCTGACATTTTATCCAGGATGTCTGCTATGTGGGGAAGTGGGTAGCTATCTTGAATTGTCTGTGAATTAAGTCTCCTGTAGGCAATGCATATCCTCAAGTCTCTGTTGGGCTTTTTCATAATTACAATTGCTCAACTGTAGAGTGCTCAATCAGGCCATCCTGCAGCATATGATTTAGCTGCAACCTGATATAGCAGTGTAATTTGACATGGGGACTCCCTCCTGGGAACACTCTCTGGCGTAAGCACAATCAGATGTTGCTCTCAATCATATCTCCCAAGCTCTTCAATATTCTTGGAGAACACACTAGCATATTGTAAGAGCAGCTGTTCTAATCACTTCCTTTCATTGCCTTCAACAGCTGCTTCTGTCAAGTATGCCCCTCGCTCTTTTTCTGACTGGGCTGCTTCACAGATGTTGATCTCTACTCCTGTGAGAAGTTTGGAGACACCAGCTACATTGGATGCTGTGCCCATGGTCTCATTTTTCACTAGCTGCACATCCTGGCCAGTCACATTTATAGCTTTATACAGAACTCATCCTGTGATCTAGCTCAAGCCAGAGTTCCGCCAAACACTAATTCTGACTGGATATTGGTAGCTTCAAACACTTCTACAGGGTCACATCAGCAGTTCTTTATCCTTCTGGGTATTATTGCAGGATGATCTGGCTTCACCACGGCTATATTCAGAGCCACTACAGCATACCTTTGGCATGCGGCCCATCAGGGAAATCCGTTGGTGGGCCGGGATGGTTTGTTTACCTGCAGTGTCCGCAGGTTCGGCCGATCACAGCTCCCACTGGCTGCGGTTTGCTGTTCCAGGCCAATTGGGAGTGCGGGAAACAGCGGCCAGCACATCCCTTGGCCCATGCCGCTTCCCACAGCCCCCATTGGCCTGGAACGGTGAACTGTGGCCAGTGGGAGCCAAAGGTTGCCGATCCCTGCACTACAGGGAGCAATTCCTCACTGGTGGAATCATCTTTAAGGCTCCAAGAGTTGCTCCCCAGAATCCACACTTCCTTCTACCCACATCTAGTAGGGGTATTTGAACATTGTCCAGGGACAAGTTAATTCTTTAAACACCCCAGGAATTCTTGTGATGCCGTCAGATGAAATCCACTCCCAATACAACATCACTAGATGTACTAGTCACCATGACAAAAGTCTATTTAGTTTTCAGAGACCCCAAGTTCAGCGGGAACTGGATTTCTTCTGCTGTCTGCTGAGCAGCTGTTCACATGGGCCATTCTAATAGCTGTTGCTGATGGTCCTACTCCATCAGCAACTTCTAGTTTCCCTTGGTTGGCTTCCCACTGCTTGGACAATTCTATCTCTTCATCACCTGCAATTGTCATTTGTCCTGGGACCCGCTCGGGAAGCAGTTTCTCTCATTTGACCCATGGAATGCCTGTGAATAACTTATACCTGGGCTTCCTCTAACAATAATTTCCTGAAGTGCTACATCTGGTATAAAGGAAACTAGGCATTAAGATCTGATACCTTTAAGGAAACCCCAATTACTTCTTACACATTTGTTAATCTACATCTAATCTAGTTGATAGGTTTATCCAGTATGTTATCTTCCTTCTCCAGCAGTTTATGAAGTTCCCTTGTTAAACCATTTATAAACTAATTTTCACACAGGATTCTCTCATTGGGTATGTCTACACTTGGAGCTGGCAGTGTGAATACATTTCTAGGGAGGTTGGAAGGGCAAATAATCAGAGTGTCTAGCCTGTTCCATGCTTCTATTTTTAGCGTGCCAACTTGATGAGAGCTAGCCCAAGTATGTTGAAAATCACACCCCTAGTGTGAGGTGAAGACATATCCATAGCTTGCTGCTGGATATAGGCCTCTTTCTGCATTGCCAGTTGCAGATTTGGTGCAGCAGATTCTGCTTCACTCAAGCCATCTCCCAGCCAGGGTGGCACAGGGACAGCCCTACTAAATAGTCTCCTCAATGCACACAGATAACTATACAGGGGCTTCCTTTTCGGCTTGCCATTACTTCTGTATTTCAAATAGGCCAATCCACCATCCTAGCAGTAATATAAGTGTTTGCATAACTGTCTGTAAGAACCATGATTCGCACTGGGAGGTTGCTGAGAAAATGATTTGGCATCACCATCTGAAAACATTGCTAGGTAATGTGCTGCTCTCTCATCAGTCTACTTATTCACAGCAATCAACAGCACAAAGTCTGTCAAGTATTAACAGATTCCTGTCTTATCTGCATGAGCTGTAAATTTCTTCAGGCAAAAGTTCTTTGGCCATGTTGAAGTCACTGCAACCAGTTGTAATACTCACTTATAGAATTACAAGGATTTATTGGTCATTGCAAGTCACGACTCCAACACACTCAGGAAAGACAACTTTCTGCTAAACACCTCAGATCAGGGACAATAACATAATAACATATAAGACAATAACAACACTAAAAAAAAGATACAGCAAGTGGAGGTGCTGTCTATATTGAACATTACAGTTACACATTAACTTGCATTCCTCATTCTTAAGAAGAGGAGGAAAAGGAGACAAAATAGAGTAGTAGGAAAGAGTATTCTCTGCTTGTGTTTGAAACACTGTACACTACAAACGTATTAATGCAAAAAAGGAGAATATTTTAATATTTGTGTCTCATTTGTTTCTGTTGTGTCTTTTCAAACCTCAGAAATGCTTTAAAAAATCCACAGGCACTAATGGGCTGACTTTCAAAGGTGTTACAGATACTCCCTACTTTTGAAAATCAGGCCTCCCAGTACTAAACATACAGGGTGCCATCACTGGAAATATTTAAACTACTTCTGGACAAAGTAATACACGATAGGGCAGTGGCTCTCAACCTTTCCAGACTATTGTACCACTTTCAAGAGTCTGATTTGTCTTGTGTACCCTCAGGTTTCACCTCACTTAAAAACTTACAAAATCAGACATAAAAACACAGAAGTGTCACAGCATGCTATTACTGAACAATTGCTGACTTTCTAATTTTTATCATATCATTATAAAATAAATCATTTGGAATATAAATATTGTTCTTACATTTCAGTGTATAGTATACAGAGCAGTATAAAAAAATCATTGTCTATGAAATTTTAGTTTGTACTGACTTCACTAGTGCTTTCTATGTAGCCTTTTGTAAAACCAGACAAATATCTAGATGAGTTAATGTACCCCCTGGAAGACCTCTGTGTACCCCCAGGGGTACACAAACCCCTGGTTGAGAACTGCAATAGGGAACAATATCCTAATAGGTCTTTTCCTTTTCTAATGTTCACCATTTTATCATGAGTTATTTATAGAGATGGTGAATAATTTATTTATTGGTTCAGCAGCCAGACCAAAAATAATTAAGTTGTAGGTTGACTCAAAACAGAATTTTTAAAATTGTTATTATTGAAACAAAAAATAAAAAAAAAACATTCAGGTCAAATGAAACATTTTGCTTTACATGCCCCCCAATTTTTTGTAATTGTTTGGGGGGGGGGGGTAGGGGTTGCTTCATTTCTGGGTGTGTTTTATCTTTTTTTCTTGTTTTCTTTTTAAAATAAATCTAGCTAATTTTCAAAACAAAATATTTTTAAAAAATGAAAAGTCAAAAAGTTTCCTTTTGAAAATGTTGAAACAAAACATTTTGATTTTTTTTTAATTTCAGCCAAAACCCTTCACCAAATTTATTTATTCATATGTTTATTCAGTTATTTTGACTTTATTGTATGGATATTAATCTCAAAGGCCCAAATAGTTAAAGGTGTTTTTACACTCTTTTACTCTCCAACATTAAAGAGTAATAGGTAGGTTCAGGGTTATTTTGAACAGGGGCCTTAATTTTACTCAGTTATTTGGCAAACACCCAAAAGCATCTATTTAAATTAAAAGTGTGTTGATTAAACACAAGAAAGAACAAGAAATTAAAACAGACATTGATATTGAAACTGAGGTTGAGAGATTATGCAAAACAAATTTAGTCAAAACTTTTATTAGCCTCTTAAAGAAAATATCAGAATCTCTTATTTTCAGCACAATCTTTCTTTGATGAAAAGGAAAGGGTTAATTTTACTTTCATTCCTGATGAATCCTGATTTGTAGAGGGCATTTACTTATTCTATTTTTAACAAACAGACAGAAACAAAGTGGAGGATAGAAAAGGTGGCTGAAATACAACTTTTGTTAAGTTTTTTAGTAAACTGAACCACTGCTTAGTTACAAGTGGATTCTTTTGGCTTCTAAGTCAACCAGGACACTTGCTGCCTGGATCCTGGTTTATGGTTTGGTCAAGGACAACATCTGATTGGATCTTTTCTTCTTAGACAAGGTAGGCTTGGATGAATTCAGCATAGTTGACTTCAGGATTTCAATGAAAAGCCAAAACAGTGAGAGACAGGATAAAAGGAAAGAAAGGTGGTGTGGGGGGGAAATAATACAACAAGGAAGGGAAAACAATGCAGGATCTTATCCCTGATGATGGGCTGAGGATGATGTGATGACTTTCAGCACACACAGGTGAAAACAAAGGTCCTTGAAAAAGATTAAGACCAGCCGGACTTCCTCTCAGGAAGAGAGTCTTTTATATAAATTGAGATGAGATGAAATGGGGTCCAGTGCTGGCAGTCTGGGGGATTAGTTGGGATGAGAGGCAGGCTGGCAGATAAAAGGGAGAGATGAACTGAACTGATCATGTCTTTCTTCAAAGTCTCATTTTAAGAAACCCCAAAAGAAGAAAAGTCACTTTCAGAGGTCATCCCCCTTCATTATTTTTGTCCCCCGATTAGCCCTAATACCCATCAGACCAATTTTGTTTTTATCCAGTATAAATTCAACAATTTTTGGATTATATCAACAAAGCCTTTTTGCTTTAGCTTCTTTATCTGGTTCTTTTGCACTTGTTATAACATTCAACGTCATAAAGACTTTGACCTATTTTTCTTGGTTATTGTAACATCTTATGAACTTTCACATACTTTTTACATTAAACTCACAAAAAGGGTTCATTTTGCAGGCCCAATAGTCAGCACAACTCCTCTAGAATGCCCATTTTATAATCTGGGCACTTTCACAGAAAATAAAAAACACACATAATAAATCTTAAAATCATCATGTAGAGCAGGGGTCAGCAACCTTTGGCATGCGGCCCAGCAGGGTAATCCTCTGGTGGGCCGCGAGACATTTTGTTTACATTGACTGTCCATAGGCATGACCCCCCACAGCTCCCAGTAGCCACAGTTCACCTGACCTGGCCAATGGGAGCTGTGGGAAACTGGCCGCCTCTTCCCGCAGCTACCATTGGCCAGGAACGGTGAACCGTGGCCATTGGGAGCTGCAGGGGGCTGACCTGTGGATGGTCAATGTAAACGAAACGTCTCGTGGCCTGCCAGCATATTACCCTGATAGGCCGCGAGCCAAAGGTTGCCAACCCCTGATATAGATCTATTAATCACTAAACAGATTAACTGACTTAGACAAGCCCCATGTGACTTTGTTGTTAAGCACAATAGGTTCCACCAGCTTTTACATACTATAAATTAAGAAACAGTACTACAAATAAGAGGATTTAATATAATTGAAGCAGACATCAGTCTGTCTTCTCCATCTTTTCTTCCTCTCCTGAGTCTTAAGGTAAGAGATGCTGCTGCTTGTTTCATCTGTCATTGTGGATCTCTTGGGTTCTTCCTAGTGGCTGTCACTGAAAGGACCAGTTCCCAGAAGTGATGAGGAAGATTTCATCTCTCCAGAGATACATTCGTACAGAGGAATGATTTAGTAGATTCAGCAGTATGACACATGGAATCAGGTCTGCCACTGACATTAGGAACCTAAGTACTTGTCAATTATATCAGATTGGTTGAAAAGGTTATACTACATAAGAGAAAAATGAGGGTAGTCAAGTACAGTGGAACCCACTTACTTTGAAGTGGTGTGAAAGTTCCAAGCACCTTCAGTGAATTTCCATGGGCTTTCAAGTAAAGGTTCATTTCAGTTGGGTTCCATTAGTAATCTCCTTAGACTCCTGCAAATATCAGATCCCAAATAGGTATTAAATTGATCTTAAAGGCCTAAAGAGTTAAAGGTGTTTATATACTCCTTTACTGTCCAACATTAAACTGTGATAGATAGGGTTGGGGTTATTTTTTACAGAGTCCTTGTATTTGGTTACTTGGCAAAAGCATTCTTTCAAGTTGAAAGTTTATTAAACACACACACACACACAGAACAAGAAATTAAAACAAACATTAATATTGAAATTGAATGGTTATGCACAACAAACAGATCTTTGTAAAGTTTTGTTTTCCTTTTGCAGTTAAAATATTAGTCTTTTATTTTCATTGATCATCTTTTTTGATGACAGAGAAAGGATTCATTTTACTCTGTCCTTGTGTGAAGGACATTCACTTATCCTGTTGTTAACAGACAGACACAAAGTGGAGGAAAGAGAAAATAGAAAAGGTGGGTGAAATATGGCTTTTGTTGATATTCTTGGAACACTAGACCACTGGTCTGTTACAAGTGGATGCTTTTCCTGTCAAACTGACCATAATACCTGTTGGTTGGATGCTGGTTTATGGTCTGGTCAGGGACATCCTCTGACTGGATCTTTTCTCTTTAGACAAGGCATCTTGGATAAATGCAGTATAGCTGACTTTAGGATTCAATGAAAAGCCAAGAGAATGACAGGTAGGATAGGAGGAAAGAGGAAAGGCAGAAAGCAACACAACAAGAGAAGGGAAAACAATGCAGGATCTTATGTGCCTCTTCAGTGTGGGCAATTAAATATCACCACTGATGGTCCAAGGACTAGATATCATGATAATGTGATGCCTTTCAGCACTCACAGGTGGAAAACAAAGATCCTTAAACAAGAACAAGGCTGGATGGCCTTCTTCTGAGGAAGAACCTTACCCTGGTCAGCTCCTTCTCACTTGAGGCAAAGGAAATTGGGATGAGTCAAGATGAGTTGCAATACTGGGAGGTTGGGGGGATGAGCTGGCAAAAGAAGATTCTTCTTTCTTCTTCCAAAGTCTGTTTTTAAGAACCCCAAAAAGGAATAAAAGTGAGGGCATATTGTATCCTCATTATTTTTTCCACCAATTAAATCCATTTTTGTATGGCCACACTTGGTGTAGGCAACTTCATTTTCACATTTTCTTCTTTATCAGGTATGATCTCATCATAGACTGTCTAGCAGTAGGCCATTTTTACTTGGACTAATTCAGTTTTTCTGTGGGGTTTTCTTGCACCTGTTCATACCACTTATTTATTGAATATAACGTAACCTATTTTTCATGGTTAATTCTCAGGCAGGCAAAAAGTCATTGGTTATTGTGAAATCATAAGACCTTTCAGATACTTTTCACAGTTGCTTAGGGTAAATTATTAGGTCCAATAATAACAACAATTCTATGGGCATTATTGCCTCCCTCCTCAGCTCCAACTCACTGAAACAGAGGCAAAGTAGCGGTAAAGATACCACCCACGCTTGCCAGGAGAATCCTTGGCACCCAGTCTTCTGTAGCTGCTCCCAGTAAGGAGAGGTGAGAAGTCAGGCTAGTCATTTTGCTCTACCTAGGAATGAAGGTAGCCAGTGGATGCTCTATTTTTGGGGTACATGGAGCACTGCCCCACTTGGAAAATGAGGGAAATAATTAGAGTACCTGCATTTCGGTGTTATCTTTCTCCAAGGCTTATTAATTTAATAGTGTAGCTCTTCCAGAAGAAAGAAGCTGTGGTAATATTCCGGACTGCACAGTGCACATTTACACATTCCAGTAAGTAGATCTAAAACAGCAGAAAGGCTTCATCAAACAGTCCTTTCACATTAGAACACTGATGGGCTCTTTCAAAAGTACCTTAATTAATGAGTACATGTGAATTCCAAAGCAGCAGCAAGATTGCTTTGAAAAGTCTGTCAGCTACAACGCAGCACATAGGCACTTTGAAAAGTGCCCTTAATTAAAAACCATATGTAACACTGACAGACCCATATATAAGCCTAAACCCGGTTACAGTCTCCCTAAGATTTTGATTTAGAAAAACAGTAACCTATGTATGTTATATTGCAGAATCTGACTTTGTTTCTCCCACAGAACGGGAGAGAAGGAGTGGGGAGCAGACATGGATTTTAGTTGGGATACTCTGTGCCTCTGCATGTAAGCAGGACAAGCTAACCCAGATAGAAGGGCCCAGAAACATCCAGAAATAAGGTGTGGTAGTTACTAAACATGTCCAATAGCAGTTTCTGAAGATATATAGGGAGTCTTTATTGTGGGTAATCTGCACAGCAGGTCATACCCTAGTCCCCTTCTAAGAGCTAAACCAATCAGACTGTGGGAGTGGAGAGATGGGGAAGTTTATAAATATAGGAATGAGACCGCCCATTGGAGTCAGTGCCTGAACCTTGCAGGACCAAAAAATGTGTCAGCTGTGAGGGGTTGGGTCCCAATACCTGTACCACTCAGGATACAGGATACAGATTTCTGTTTCACTGCCAAGTGATGGGACCAGTCAACTGTTAACCCAAAGGGTGGAATTAACTCTGAGAGAAGACCAGAGTCGAATGTGTTTTGATGAGTGTGCTAAAGTAGAAAAGTGTAAATGTAATGTTGGAACCTTATATTAGAATATAGGTAACAGCCACAAAGTGGAGAAGTCTATATGAGGAACATCAGTAGATAGTTTTTGTTTAAAATGTATTCATAGTATTCTAAATATTGTTTGCAATGTTTTCTGTGTGCATTAAACATTTGCTTTACTAAGAAACTGAATGGTACCCTCCCTTTGATGTTGACTAGGAACTATTAGCATCTATTTCTCAGGCCTGAAGTTTACTTCTGTATCATGCTTTCTGAAGAGTCCTGAAAAGACAGAACTCCAGCCTGTTCTTCAGAAAGAGTTATGCTGAGGTGTAGGGAAAAGGGGAGTGTAATAGAGGTCTACAAAGCATTGTCTCAGTATCCCCTATCCTGATACACAACCACTAGAGATATGGTCTCACCAGAAGTACTGAAGGTGAAGAAAGGCCTTTTTCCCACTTACCAGGTGAAGAAGAAGATGTCTCTTTTAGACCCTCTTCTGTAATAGTAAAATTCTACTTATCTGGGCATATTCAACCCCTAATATTTCAACTGTGAAAAGTTTCCCTGGTAATGGAACTGGTGCAATTCTGCTACTGAAGAGGCAAGAAAGATACCAGTGGTCCATATAGGGGCTGAATATATTGTTGGAGTGGCATATCTGCAGCTATGTTGTGTTTCCCCCCGCCATCATCCCTGTGGCTACAAGTAACAGCTATGGTTTGCTGGCTGTAAGTGCTCCATGGTCTGGGAGAGAGATTATTCTCTCTAACATCATCCCAAAGGGAGCTCACCACCATATAGCCTGGTACTTTTGTTGTGCTCTGCTGCCTGGGATTAGTTTGCCTTTGTTGGTTGGTTGGTTTTGATGGGGAAGTGGGAGAAGTCGCTATAAAAAGGTCTCACTGTACAAGAGGAATCCAACGGGTCCTATGACTAATGCATAGAAATATACCGGACATTTGCAGTTATCCAGGGTCTAGTCATATCATATCTGAAGTGTCTTGGGGTCACTGAAGCACTGTCCTATATATTATTCTAGAGAGATTGTCCTTCCATAGAGTATGTCATCCAAAAATCCCAAGATGCCTTGCAAACAAAGCATCATTCTTAAGTACTTAGGAATCATAGTGGTTAGTATTTATTTATTTTCCTGTGGTTCTAAGGCTAAATAATAAGCAAAACATTCTAGAATTAGAATGCAAGGAACTACAAAAAGAAGGGTCAAGCCAAAATAATAATGTCAGTCATGACTCAAATGATCTGGTCTATGCATTTAATCATATGTAATATAATCAAATCATTGTACAATCTGCCTATGATGCTTAGAAGAAAAGGTGGTTAAAACTTTGTAGCAAAGGTAAAAACAAAACATTGAAATGTACGTGGTCTGCAGCCATAATAAATTTATTGTGTAGATTTTAACTCATGTTGTTCTCTGGAGATGCATATGATTGCAAGCAAATTGCAGGTTATAGGGTACCTTAATTGCTTGTTGTCAGTGCATATAGTTTTTGAGTTCTTGAATTTTAAGCTGTCCAATCCTTCCACTGTTTCCTGAATCATATGCATATGAAAGCTATATGAGTAGCAAAGGCACACTGTAATAAGTGAGTCATATTGAGGCTGGAAGTTGCAGTAATCATATTCTTCTCCCTCCTTAATTATATATTTAGTATTTATGCAAATTCTAGGGTATTTTTTTTTCCTACATTGCAGCTGGGAGATTCCTTCTACTGTGCTGCAGTTTCAGCACATACTCTTAGTATGGGCAGGATGACCTAATAGGGCTTTTCTTTCTCTAATATCTATCATTTTCTTCTATGTATTGTGGTATTGTAGAGAGACAAAGTCTAATTTCTGAGCTGGGATTGGCTGGAAGTTTCAATCTGAATAGTAATTTAAAACCATAGTTAATACAGCTTGGCAAGTTTTTTTCTTATGCTTTTCCACTGGGACACCAATGGTTACTCATATGAGCTACCAACTTGTATTTAAAATACAACAAGAGCAGCAGGGTAATGAGAGAGGGCTAAAAACACTGACTACAAAGTGAAGTCTTTAGGGAGACTCTATTTTCCCATAGTCTATTGGAATAAGTACAGATCTGCATACTACACCTATTTCTTGTTTAGTTCTGAAGCTTAGAACTAATGAATCTCACAGGAAATAGCTTGGCTCTACCACTGATGCAAGCTTCCTAACTTCTGAAACAGAAGTTAAAAAAAAAAATCCAGGGGTGAAAGCTTGGCTGCATTGAAGTCAAGGACAGTTTTGTTTTCCTGAGCAAGGATTTCACCTGCAGCTTGATCCAATCCCCGAAACAGAATACTGACATCTTCAGTTTGGAAGCCCTACATAGAATATAATTCATAGGTCTTTTTAATGAAATTCTTCTCCTATAAGGGAACACATATGTGAGTCATCTGGAGACAGCTGGCTTACTTTATAGAACATCTTTTACATAAGATTTAAAATGGAACTTTTGTATTAATCCCATTGCTAACATGGATTTCTGAAGAGCCATTGTGTTTTGCTCGTAACTCATCCTAACTAAGCGGTGGAAAACTAAATGTTATAGAAATTGGGGTTAGTTAGGGTAAGTACCTAAATTGTATAAGTCCTTTTTCTTGGTCAGAAATTCTCATTATCAGATTTCCAATAATTCTTAGCTTCAGATGGATTGTCAATATCAGGGTCTTTAAAACTTTCTGAATAAAATTGAAATGGTTTGAATTAACAGTTGGCAAAAAAAACCAACAACCTTGCTGAATGTGTTCTTTGACAAATACTGTCTGGCTACCTTATAGAGTTGGTTGAATAATATGAACAAATATTCACCAAATAAACTGTGTAAGAAATATTATTTCACCAATCCTAGAATTAACATATATATGTGTCAGCAAAACCAGCAAGTAAAGGGGCATTAGGAAAACAAAACAAAAAGTCAACAAACTTTTCTGATGTGCTAAAAAAGTTCAGGTTTGATTTAGTTTTGATATTGATATCAGGCAAAAGTTTCACTCTGATACTTTTCTTATTAAGCGCCTAACCAATTTACCCATTATCTCAGAGAATTTGTTGTAAAGTTTTCCTTTCAAATGTTTATTTTGAAATTGCCGTGAATATATCTGTTTGTAGTTGTCACATTATATGCATGATCTTCTTTTATGGTGAAGAATTATTCATTCTTACAGAATTATATGTAGAATTATTCAGGAATATTGGCTGGATCATGTTACCCTTATTCACATGAGTACTCATTAGTTATATATGTAGGCCAAGGTCCTCAAAGGTATTTAGGGCCCTAACTTTCCTTGATTTCAACATAATTAAAATCAAGGGTAGTTAGGGGCCTAAATATATTTGACGATCTAGGCCATAGTCCCCTGAAATCAATGGGATAACACATTTTAAAAATGGCTTGCAAGATAGAGTTCTAGGTATGTAGCTTTAAACTAGCCTAAATCTCTGTTTGCAGCTATATTGCTTGCTTAGATTTTTTTTTTTTTAACAAAGGGCTTGTTTAATGTATCACCTTCCAACAGAAAGGGACAATATCAGTCAAGTGTATGGGATTTAGAATAAGGCCAGTAACAATCAGAAAATCTTGTTTTATTTTAAAAATATGTTAATAATAATCTATTTTTCTACCCCAACTTTTTTTAATCTATTGTATATTTGTGTATGTAGATGTAGAATAAACTGAAGTCAATAGGACTCTGCTAAAGCACAGGGATCAACCCACCCAATCTGCAGGACTAGGGCCTAAGATTCTGCAAGAGGCTAAGAGGCAGCAAAGATCTGTGCTTCTAATTTGTATCCAGTAAACATTTTTTTCAGTGAAAAGTGTTACTTTAGTTATGTTGTAGGTTCTCAAGTACCAAACCACAGTAGTTCTGAACAAAAGACCTTTCATTATTCCAACATGTAGCACTCTCAAAGACCTCCTCATTAGTGCTAAATACAAGGCTCCCACTGGCAAGGTCATATGTCGTCTCTTTCATGCTTTCTATTGCATGCACAGTACCAAGAATAATGAAAAGTCCATCTTCCAAAATCAGCTTCTGTGAAATCCCACATTTAACTGATAACAATATTAGAATAGTCTAAACGGTTTTCAATAAATTTCAGCCTATTACTCTAGGTCAGAAAGAAAACTTTACAAAGGGGAATTTTAAGATCTATCGCTTGTTTCATTGAATTATGGCAAATGAATTAATTTCCATTCTTTCTTTGTATAGGTAATGCTCCAACAATTGGTATAACAACCTTGCATAATTAATGAAACTTATATCTACACACGTAAATCTGGCTTTGCTTTTATTAACACCCTTGTTTATTTTAAAAATATCTGTACCAGAAAAGTGCTTTGCATCTGATCCCTGGAGTCAATTCAAATATACAGCAGTTAATTTGGTGCTATTTACTGAACACTTTAATACTTGCTAAATTTGTTTGTAACACAATGCTGAGGATAAATGGAAAAGGGTCATAATGATTTTGGGGTGTGCTGAAACTGGCTACACAAAATGAGACTCAGTTTATTGTTGTATGTTAACACTTCAAATTAGAGAGACAAGATGGGTGAAGTAATATCTTTTATTGGACCATCTTCTGTTGGTGAGAGAGACAAGCTCTGAGGAAAAGCTCTGTGTAGCTTGAAAGCTTGTCTCTCTCATCAACAGAAGTTGGTCCAATAAAAGACATTACCTCAGCCACCTTGTCTCGCTAATATTCCAGGAGTGACATGGCTACAATGAAATAACACTCCAAATTGCAATGTAAGCAGCAGCAGTGACAGACAAACTGGGTTTGGTCTGAATAAACATGTATGAACATTACTGGCAGTTACCTATATCCTTGTGATTAATATTGATGGGCTAGAGTCATGAATGACGAATGACATAAAAAAGAGGAAAATCTCATTATTATTCTCTAATTGCACGCCCCTGTTTCCTATGCCAGTGAACCATGTTGTGACGCAGGGGTATTCATTCCTAGGACAGGGGAGATGTTTTTTCCAAAGAAGGGCTGTAAATTTCCACTTGATGCTGCTGCTGGTTCTTCCCAGTGAACAATCCACAATCAGGGATTCTGCTGATTGGTGTGTGATGGTGAAAGCTGGCATAAATAGGGAGTGATTCTGGCCCTTGAATAATTATGAAAATAGAGGTGTTTACACAATGCACTAAATTCTCTGTTATCTCAAAAAGAAAAGGAGTACTTGTGGCACCTTAGGGTATGTCTTCACTTACCGGAGGGTCCGGCGGCAGGCAATCGATGTTCTGGGATCGATCCCGGAAGTGCTCGCCGTCGACGCAGGTACTCCAGCTCGGCGAGAGGAGTACGCGGCATTGACGGGGGAGCCTCCGTGCCACGTCTGGACCCGCGGTAAGTTCGGACTAAGGTACTTCGAATTCAGCTACGTTATTAACGTAGCTGAATTTGTGTACCTTAGTCCGAAGTGGGGACTTAGTGGGGACCAGGCCTTTGACAAGGTCTTACCTAAATTAAGTTGTCATGGGATAAGACGGAAGATCCTTTCATGGATTGAGAACTGGTTAAAAGACAGGGAAAAACGGGTAGGAATAAATGGTAAATTTTCAGAATGGAGAGGGATAACTAGTGGTGTTCCCCAAGGGTCAGTCCTAGGACCAATCCTATTCAATTTATTCATAAATGATCTAGAGAAAGGCGTAAAAAGTGAGGTAGCAAAGTTTGCAGATGATACTTGTCAAGGCTCCTTCCCCACTCCAAACTTTAGGGTACTGATGTGGGGGCCTGCATGAAAACTTCTAAGCTTAACTACCAGATTAGATCTGGTCCGCTGCCACCACTCCCAATGTGCTAATTCCCTTCCCTGGNCCACTTCTTCGGATGCATCCGAAGAAGTGGGCTGTAGTCCACGAAAGCTTATGCTCTAATAAATTTGTTAGTCTCTAAGGTGCCACAAGTACTCCTTTTCTTTTTGCGGATACAGACTAACACGGCTGCTACTCTGAAATCTGTTATCTCAGTAGGATCACATTGAGGCCCATTTTACATAAGTAAGGGCCTGAGCTTTCACTTTGTGAAGGACCTGATATTTCACTGAATGAAAATGGCAGCAGGGTAAGAAGCTAAACATATAAAATATGAACCAAAGGGTTGATTGTCCACTGCCTTGCACCGTGTATAGACATTCACTTCTAGGAAAAGGCAGGGCAAAGGAGGTTTTAGCTTCTACCATTCTGACATTGTGTAAACGACTACTGTCACGCTGTCTGGAGTGGTTCACGACCATGAGTGCCAACCTCTGGGCAGACTGTCAAAAAGCAGGCAAGACACCCCAAACTGGTGGTATGTTCTATAATCAGATTTCACCAACCCAGTAACAAATGTAAACTCCTGAAGCATTGTAACAGTCTTACAGTGGTGTGACAGACAGGTGCCTTGGGCACTCCAGTCTATCTGGACAAGCTGGACTTAATGATAAATGGTCACTTACACCTAAGATCACAAAATATTCAGGTTGCTCTAAGTCCCAAGACACTAATAACTTACCTCTGATCAATTTGTACCTTATATTTCACACCAAAGACAACACTGGCAGCCAATCCTATAGTAAACTAACTAAGGATTTATTAACTAGGAAAAAGAAATGAGAGAGTGAGTTACAGTCAATAGTTCCAAAAGGTGACAGAGATGTAGTAATCTGTCCACTGAATGTCTTTTAGGGCTAATCCAGGTTGACCCTGGGGATCTCTGCTTTTGTTTCTTAGCTCCAACCCTATGAGCATCTTTATATGCCCTTTCCCCAGAGTTCAAACCAATGGGATGAGTGCTTCTGCATATAGCTTCCTCATGAGTGGATGGGGCAATCAAGACAATTTTTGTTTTGAGAGTTCTTTCTGATGGGTGGGGGAATCACTTTTCCTGCCTAGGTGCACAATTCAGAGCAGGCATTTTTACAATTATAAAACAAACCTTTCATGTTATGTTATAGGATGGGATGCAGATATTTCAAGTAAGAGTAATACATGCAGCAACTTAGAAGCATTTTATAACTTCTAAACATATCCTTACAAGTCTAACACCTATCTCAAACAATATTAATATATAGGTGAGCTGGTCTGGCTTCCAGCTATGAATTTGACAGTGCTCAGACTAGGCAGAGCTGGCACCTGGTCTACCAGCATCACATCTACATCCTGTGCCCGGCTGTGGAGAATCAGAACCAAAATGTAAGTTCCTTTTTAAAATCTGTCTAAATGATGTACATCTGGTATTTTTGAGTGATTGCCAGTAAAACTTTCATCTGTTCCATTGTGTGAGAAGCATTTGTTATTGAAGATAAATTGCCATCTGTTTTTTGTTCTGAATATATTTATCAAAAAGCTGAATATATTTATCAATAACAACTACTTTACAAGTGATTTATAAATCCAAACCCATAGGTCCTGTTTTTCAAGTAAATGTTCCATTCTTGGTGAAATAGCACCACTGTTTAGTGCTCATTGTTTAACTTATCGGATTCCTACATTCAGACATTAAGATGGGAAAAAGCCTTTCGCCAGATACATATGATATTCAATCTTTTGAATGATCGCAACATTTTTTCCTTGGGAGATATTTTGCTTGGTAATTAACTTGGAAGAACATGCAATTAAGTAACAAAATTCATCTGCTGTAAAGAATGTTATGATTATACAATAAATATTAAATATTCCCTGGGAAGTATGGCAGAGCTAGATCCATAAAGGGACATAGGTGTTGCAATATTTAGGTGCCTAGTCCTCCAGTGGAATCCACAAACCCTAAATTAGGTGCTTAGACTCCCTAAACAATGCTTAGGGAAAGTTAAGCACTGACGAATGGGATCCACAAAAGCCAGTGTGCTGAGCAGGGAGCTGCCTCAGGTGGCCAATAGCAGATGCCAAATTGAGGGGTGAGAAGATAATTATAAATTACGAGCTTGTCTTCATTGTAGGTCACCAACCAAACTGGTTACTTTGTGGGTCCTTTGTGAAGTCTATCTGAAAAGGAACAATTCCCCTGTCTTATTTTTTTGGTAAAAGCTAGAGTATTTAATATTTTATATTAAATGGTTAACTTTTAGGCTGAAGCTATTTTCAACTTTTGATGTTGAAGAGAGTTAAAAATTTAACATTTATTTTTTATTTTTTTTCTATTACAGGCTTAATATACAATTACTTTGGCTACATAAGACATATATTTTCATTTTGTTGCAACTCACCATTCTTTTTATTTTTAGCCGTATATATAGACATATTTAGCTTGCTGCCCAATGCTCATTCCTCTCTTGACAAGGTACAGTATAAACAATTTATACCCACAATCTATATTAAATGAGAAATATGCTGATATAAACTAGTCAGGACCCACTTCTACTCATGGGAAAGCGATACAATATCCAGTGCTGTAATAGACTGTTTTGTTAGGATTGATATCTTATTGATTTATTATTAATCTGTTCATTGTGAGTTTTCTATAATTCAAGTCCTGATTGTTGTTTTTGATACTGCCGCTGTAGTTGCCATGGGGAAAATTATTTTTTTCCCACGTCTATCTTCAGTGTGGGTAGTCCTTAAATATAACTAAAATGGATGAACTAACTGTGTAATGTTCCACCATTCATATTAACTTAGAAAAGAGAAACATGATATCTGCTCAGAAATCAATCTGTATGATGGCCTGCTTGAAGGCAAAGATGAATAATCACCTGCTTGGGACAGACCACCACATGCCAAACCCCTCTCCAGGCAGACTTTAATAGCCATTCATCTGTGAGACACCTCTGATGTAGGCCTTCCCTGAAAGGAAACAGATGCATTTAGAAACCTGGAAGGTTACCTCTTTGGTAATTAACAGTCCCCAAGGCAGATTTGTTTAGTTATCTGCCTTGGAGGCACTTAGTCATGGTGACCTGGCTTCCAGGCAAAACTGAACAGTGTCTATCCTGAGAGGTACCACAGCTGATGAATGCCTTCAAGGCAGACAAGAACAGATATGTATCTGTCTGAGAAATACTCCCTTGTGGGTGACTTGCCTACTACGCAGTTTTCAACAGTAACTCACCTAGGATTTATCATCTTCCTAAAAGATGGCACCTACACATTCTGATTAATAAAATGTGTCATCAAATTACTATGACTGAGTAATCAAAGAATTATTTTTCTTCCACGGAAGGAAATATAAAATATATAATAGCAGTACAAACTGATATATCAGATATTCTGTAGGAGAAAACTACTAAGATTTCATGTGCAAATCTGAGTTAAAAGGTGTTGGACCTGATTACCCATTCCGCTCCCCACAGTTTTACACCTGTATATCTTAATTGATTTCAGTGATGTGGGTTGAATTTATTCGATGTAAAACTGGGATAAGAGAGGAGGGAATCAGGCCTGCTATTTCTGTAATACGCTGCTATATTCTAACTTCAATTATTGATGGGAAATGAAGACAAGCTAATAATGGAGTAATATTTTTTCCAGCTTTTTTAATGGAAAAGAACTAAAAACAAACATCCCTTGGAAATTGTTGTGCTTTCTGTAGGCAGAAAAGTGTAATTTTAAAAGATGCATGTTTTTAACAAAATATAATTGTTAGTGTTTAATTGTTAACCAATGAAACTTAAATTGGCCAAAATTAATTTACTTTAAAAAAAACTTAGCTAAAGTGTATTCTAATTGTGTGACGTAAATTTGCAGTAAGTAGTACTTAATTGTTTGAGTGTTCTCACTGATTTCAAAGGATCTGTTTGAGGTGTAAGGTACTATTTCTCATGCGTAAGGGTGGCAGAATCAGGGCTTGCATGCACAATTTACATACTTGCTTAACACTTCATACAAAATGTTTGTTTTCTAACATTACGACACACGTGAGACATTGGAAGTGTGGAAAATGTCAAAGATTATTACACTAAGACGTGCCAGATGATATGGGCCTATAGAAGATTCATAGATCTTTGTACCACCCAGTAAGTGTTATATGTATCTGTAGGTGCTCTTGGCTCTCTGGCTTGTTTTCCTGTGGAATCTGGAATCTCTAAGGGTTGATTAATGTAAATTCCTAATGCCAGTTATACAAATACCCAGCCTTTGATGCTTCATCCACTAGGGAAAAGGGGTATTTTATTCATTGTTTCAGGAGGCCTGGGAAACAAAGGCCTCAAAACTGTATAAAAAGGTGTGCATGAACTGATGAAGGGCTCTTATTTTTGATCTGAAAACTGACATGAACTTTAACAAGAGGGAAAACCCTGCTAAAAAGGTTTGAAGCAAATTGACACTTACCAAAGCCCCGTGTGGAAGATAGGTAACCTTTGGTAAACTTAATATGCTTTTAGTCCCTTTATTGTTTTGTTATATGTCTCCGCTGTAAAGCTTTTGGCCTTAAATAAATGTACTGTGCTTTGTGAAAGCAGTCTGGTCACTGGTAAACATTGTCATTGTCCTCCGAGAGAGGGAGTGAAACTGCAGGTGCCAAGCTAGGTCAGACTTGCTTGGATAATCACAGTTAATTGCAGAGGGACTGCAAGCTTAAATTCTTGCTCAGAAGGGAGAGAGTTGCAGAATTCTGCCTATGGGGAAGTGGTAGCTGGAGGACTGAGACCTAAGGGGGCATCAATTGAGCAGACTAGGGAGGGGACAGAGGTGCAGTTACATCAAAACTGTGAGAAACACATCTGTGCTTTTAACCGTAACTCATTTTCATGGTTGTGGATCTGAGAACAGATATCACTTGCTTTGGTAGGTCAGGTTTCAGAGTAGCAGCCGTGTTAGTCTGTATCCGCAAAAAGAAGAACAGGAGTACTTGTGGCACCTTAGAGACTAACAAATTTATTAGAGCATAAGCTTTCGTGGACTACAGCCCACTTCTTCGGATGCATATAGAATGGAACATAAGTGGGCTGTAGTCCACGAAAGCTTATGCTCTAATAAATTTGTTAGTCTCTAAGGTGCCACAAGTACTCCTGTTCTTTTTTTTGGTAGGTCACTGTTTCTATCAAAGGTGCTTGGATATTTACACTTTTAAGGGAGTTTTCTTTTTTAGGGCTCACATTTTTAGTCATAAAGATCCAGAGTCTTCCAAAATGGAAAATTTTCACTGTATCCTGGTGCTGTTCTGTGCTGTTTTCCAACATCCATGAAAATAGTGACCAACACTTTTCTTCTCTTAATTTATAAAACTAATCTAATTTAGAATTGGCTTCTTGAGTTTATAAACTGTGGATTGATCTCTGAAGCAATCGGACAGTATGAATTTCTTTCTGAAGAATTTCAGAGCCCACTGTATGCTTTCCTGTTCACATTTAAGAGCCAAACCGCAGAGGGCAATATCACTGATTTTTATACAGAAATACATTATATATATATATATAAAATATGTCTAATGACCTTTTGTGCTGGCTTACTACCTGTATGATGTGCTGACAGGAGAAGGGTGTCTCATATTATTTAGACAGTTCCAAAGTTTCTGTTGCCTGGGCTCATTTCACAATGCTGCTGGTAGGTGCCAGACTCCTCCTAATGATGTGCTAAAAAATAAAGCTACTTGGCAGAGCGTCCAGTGAGACAAGGGGTTGACCCCAGTAAGGCTGTGGCTACCACACTTGAACTCACAAATAATTCAAACTTGCATGTAAGCAGGGTCTGAATGAATGCTTCCCTGACAGCTAGCTGGAGGGGGAAAGAGTCCCTGAGTGTGTTTATGTAAATACAGTTTGCTCCTGCTTTGCTTAAATTTGCTAGATATTCAGCTGATGGAGTAATGTTTTGCTCATTGTAATCAACTTGGCTGGTGTTTGGTCACAAATTTTGTTAGTACTGAATGTGAGGGTAGTGAAATATGGTTACCAATGTTTGTAATTATTGTGGGAATACAGAAAAGAAGGACTGTGCTTAACCTGTCCCAAAGGAGGGAGTCACTTTCAGTTTAAAGAACCTTGGTAAAACAAGGGCTCCAATGTCAGAGCCCTGTGATAGTAAGTGGGGGAGGGTGGGCCAGGAGACTGAACACCCTCAAGGGTCCTTTCTGGGCTGGTTTAACCTCCTCCTCCTCCCCTTCAAAGAATAGAGCTAAATAGGCTTATTAGGAGCCTCCTTTGTTATTTTAATTGCTCAATCAGAGCTGAAATCACTTGTTGCAGGATTGTGTTTCCTGCACTTAGCTAAAATCACTAAGAGACTGGCCTACAGGGGCAGCGGATGAGAGCAGTGAACAGGCCTTGCTGGCTGCTCATCGCCCCTCACTGCTGGTTGCTGCCTGTCTGTCTTCAGCCCTCTGATAGGCTGTTGGTGATTGCTGTTGTCTCCCCTCTCCCACTGGTTGAGAGAGGAGGGTTACCTGTATGACTGGGATGCATCATGCACCCCTTCCCTACTGCTGCTGGGGGAAGTCAACAGTGGAGAACTCTGTTGTGGACTGCATGGGGGCCCAAAACATGTGTGTCTTGTATTAAGGCACAGCTCCCTTGCTAAGGGAGATACAGGGCTACCTATATTACGCATACACAGAGAGACTATGTCAAAGAACGTTATAAAGGTTGCAAAGTCAAACTCTTGAAAGTTATGAAATTAGTTAAGTTTCCTTGTAACATTCATTGCTGTGGAAAAAACAGTAATAAGATCATGTAATTAAAGACTGTATCATAACACATATGCACAAGAGGGGAGGGCAAATTAATGTTCCTCAGGCATGCTTAATTCTGGCATTTTCTAACTGTTAGAGCTTGATGTGTGTGTGTGTGTGTGTGTGTGTGTGTGTGAGAGAGAGAGAGATTGATGTCCACATCAGCAGGTTTGGAAAAGTGCAAATACAGTGCCAATCCATAGACAGGGAAATAAAGACAACCTGGGGAATTACAGAGCAGTCAGCTTAACTTCAGGACCCAGAAAGATAATTGAGCAAATAATTAAGCAATCAATTTGCAAACTCCTAGAAGATAATAAGATGATAAGTCAGCATGAATTTCTCAAGAACAAATCATGTCAAACCAACCTAATAGTTTTCTTTGACGGGGTAACAATCCTTGTGGATGGGGGGAAGTGGTAGACGTGGTATATCTTGACTTTTGATACTGTCTCACATGACCTTCTCATAAACAAACTAGGGAAATACAACCTAGATGGAGCTTTTATAAGGTGGGTGCATAACTGGTTGGAAAACCTTCCCAGAGAGTATGAGTGGTTCACAGTCAAGCTGGAAGGGCATATTGAGTGGGGTCCCTCATGCAGAGATCAGTTCTGGGTCTGGTTCTATACAATATCTTCATCAATGATTTAGATAATGGCATAGAGAACACACACATAAACTTTGTGGATGATACCAAGCTGGGACAGGTTGCAAGTGCTTTGGAGGATAGGATTAAAATTCAAAATGATCTGGACAAACTGGAGAAATGGTCTGAAGTGAACAGGATGAAATTCAATAAGGACAAATGCAAAGTACTCCACTTAGGAAGGAATAATTAGTTGCACAAAAAGGATTAGAGATCTAGAAAACATGACCTTTGAGGAGAAATTTAAAAAATTGGGTTGGTTTAGTCTGAAGAAGAGAAGACTGAGAGGGGACATGATAACAGTTTTCAAGCACATAAAAGGTTGTTACAAGGAGGGAGAAAAAATGTTCTCCTTAACCTCTGAGGATAGGACAAGAAGCAATGGGCTTAATTTGCAGCGAGGGCATTTTAGATTGGATATTAGGAAAGACTTACTGTCAGGATGCTTAAGTACTGGAATAAATCGGCTAGGGAGGTTGTGGAATCTCCATCGTTGGAGATTTTTAAGAGCAGGTTGGATAAACACCTGTCAGGGCTGGCCTAAATAATACTGAGTCCTGCCTTGAGTGCTGGAAACTGGACTAGATGACCTGTCAAGGTCCCTTCCAGTCCTACGATTCTATGATTCTATGATCATAACATAGTATAAAATGTAATCATCTTAGACATTCTGTCTTACTGTAAAACTGAAATATCTGCCAGGGCAAGAAAGTCCCATTGTCAATACCATACCTTCCATCTGAAGATATACCCAGACACACACCAGCTGTATGCCACTGCAGTTAACAGTTTGTGCACTCATACAGCTGTTGAATTAAATTCTACTAATAGCAGTGCTGGGATTCTCGGGCTACAACAGTATGGTGACCTTAAATGAACACACTATTACAAGTGTATCACTAACTTCTTTACAATTCTCTATTTTTGTTTAATCCCCTAAACCTTTTTTCTGTTCTTAATCTTTCCAGATTCTTCAGCATTGCTCAGATATTGCTCTTCACTCTGTGCTGCTTTCTAAAATGTAATATTCCTTGATACATTAGAGTCAACTTCTGTTTCATGTTGCAAAGTACTAAGTATACCCTAATAAAATCTCCTGGCTTTGTAATCCAAGTGCAAAATCAATAGGCAGGCATTTAAGGGGGAGGCATGTTCCATTAACAGCTGTGTGAAAGTGACACTTTATGGCTACCTGAACTGCTTTGCCTTTGATCTGTATAGATGTACAGAGTTTAGATGAGCTCCTATTACATAGCTTAATCCTGGAGACAGCAGCAGGTTGCCATTACACGCCTGAAAGGTTGGGTGTTGGCTGGAATCATGTGACAATATTCCTGCCACAGCTGCAGAACAAATATTTAGTATAACAGAAATACAAGGTTTAGCACTGAAAGGCCTTAAGGTCAAAACAGTGACTTAGTGAAAATCATTTAGGTATTTTAAGGGAATCATTACATAAAGCTGACAACAGGCTAGACAGCACCTTCCCTGAGATGTGAGACAGGTGCAGATACAGTATGCTTTATAAAATGTATTCCCTATGGTAAAAAAGTAGAGCTATGCCGGAACTGGAATTTCCATTCCACAAAAACCTTGAGATTCTGAAATTTGTTTTCATTCTGAAAAAAATGAAATACACAAGCAAAACAATTGAAGTTTTCTATGAAACAGAAAGTTTTGGGAAACATTTGGTAAATGTTGATTAGAATGTTCTGTTTCAATAAAATCTAAACATTTCTTTCCCATTTTGACTTTTAAATAATCTAAAAATTTAAAATATAATTTAAAAATTAGAAAAAAAAGTCATTTTGACATGAAAACTCAGGACACAGCATTCTGATATTGCTGAAATTGGATATTTTGACATCATTCAAATGTTTCTGTCCAATTTTCCTGATTGACAGAGGGGACTAAAACCCAATTCACAAGCGAGTGTCCTAACCACTGGACCATCAGCTATCCTGAGGTGGGTCTCTGTATTTCTGTGAAAAATTTCAAAAGGTCTCAGTTTTGCTCTGTGATAGAATGAAAACAAATGACAAAACCTCAAAATTTTTTGTGCAACAGAATTCTTGTGCTCCAAACCTACTCTGTAACTATGCCTCCTTCAGTGCTGCCCCCATACCAAGAATTCTCCCTACGTATCAGCATAGAAGATGTCTGCTCTCAGATCTCACTTCTTCCATGAAGCCCACAAATAGGATCTCATTGCAGTAGCTATACTGATACCCAGCCAACATATTACAATGAGTGTGTGTGTGTGTATGTGTGTGTGTGTGTAGGAGGGGACCCGTAAGAGAGAACAGTCTGTTTCTTGTACAGCACTAGATAAGAAATAACAATGATTAATACTCTCCTTTCTGAACACAGTCAGATCTGAAAGAATGTGTTCCCAAACACTTTCATTTGCTAAAAATGATGTGCCACTAATGAAAGTATGCCTGTTGTGGGAGAGCTTCACCTTTTGTGCTCTGTCAAAGGCCCATCTACTTCAGCTGATGTCCCTGTGGCTTTGTGACCAGTGCTAGTGTTGACACAGTTCTTAAACTTCAAACCCACACAGGGAACTCCTTAGTATATTTTGGACGAGTGTCTCCGCTTCATCATTAAAGAAACTTGCTTCTCATTCCTGGCCAGCTGCTGCCATCATTCAATGAGACCTTTGCCCAAGAGAGGCTGCACAAGAAGGGGAAGGAGCTGGGTCAGATGCAGAACTGCTTGATTTTAAATTGGCACACACTGTTATCTAGTTACTAAGTTGGCTGCTATGGACGATGTTGTGCTCCATGAAACAGAAGACCACGGTGACAAAGACAAAGTTGCAGAAATTGGAACAGCAGGAGAAGAAATAGTATGTCACTCTCAAGATCCGAGTATTGTCTCTCTTCTGTGTAAAATCTTCCTACTGGGAGCACAGATACACACGCAACATTTTCATGTTACAAGGCAAGAGAACAGTTTGATGCTTTGGAACTGCATAAAGGAATCTGTTCCCCTGCCTGCAAATCAAGAGACCTCGGGGGGAGAAAAGTAAATCAGCTGAGTATTCTCTGCCACTAGAAAGTTTCATCTTGACAAAGGAATAAAAAAAAGCTCAGCTAACCACTTGTTATCTGTTCCTCCTAAACTTGAGCATACTTCATTCAGACTCTGTACAAACCTTTTCTGCCTGGAACGAAAACATGGAGGGAAAAGTGAAACACACAATATTGTAAAAACAAGGAATACTTGTGGCACCTTATAGACTAACAAATTTATTTAGTTTATAAGGTGCCACAAGTACTCCTCGTTGTTTTTGCTGATACAGACTAACAAGGCTACCACTCTGAAACCTGTCACCACACAATATTGTGTTTGGCAACTGGAGAAATGATACATTAGGGTGGAAGATTATTGAATCAGTGAAAAGAGCATATAGAAAAGAGGCCTGGTCAAGGTGTGTTGCATTATTTACAGTAAAATAGAGGCAGTACTTTGGGTTAAACCAATACCTATTTATTGAATAGTAGGAGATCAGTGCTAAAGAAAGAAATTGCCTGTTGAATGTATTCTTGATCTCTATTGTGGATGTGCTAGTTATGATTCCAAAGTTAATGTTGGGTTTCATTGTGCACTTAAAGCAGGGATTCAGTTTTTTGTTTTTTTTAATGGAAAAATACAGCTTGTTATCACCAAATTTACAGCACTTATTCTTTGAGTACCGAATGAATTTTCTGAGCATTTACAAGCATATCCAATAATTAGTTAGAGTTAAAATTAAACTAAATTTCCTTAAAGAAAATGGATATATTAGTTTTTTCTATGCCTCAAATGTATTAATGGAAAAATGCAGAATCTTCAAACTTTCCATATGGTTAAAATAAATTGAAAGTTTGTGCATAGGTTATATTTAAAAAAATTTGGTTGTAATTAAGCTTATTAGAAAGTGTATCTAATCGCTATGAGTATATAGGGTACAGTCAGTGTCAGGCCAGCAGCACAGCTAATTCTTAAATGCAGCCATTGTGACATCACAGCTGATGCTGTGAAATTGCAGGCTCTGGTGTGCACCATAATGATTCTAGATAGCCACAAATGTATTGTAATATTTATCTTGGCTATGCTAAACACCACCATGGATTTAAAAAAATTGTAAGACTCATTTTCTTGAAGATAAATTGCAAATTTTAGACATCCAAATATTCCTTAAGCATGGGTAGTAGTCAGTAGTGTATGTCACCACTGGATACATTCTGCTCCATCTTCATTAGCAAGTCATATGTATAATGACATAGAAAAAAGAGAAGTGTGATATTTTAATGGACAGTAAATTCTGCTTCTGAGAGTTGTTTAGCAAACAGTGTACCTCATCCTGCAATCCTTAGTAAGGCATAATCCCCATTGACTTCATTCAGAGCTTTTTCTGAGTGTGGATTCTAAAACTAAACACAATCTGGTTACCAAAATCACATAGAATTGCAATAAAATTAAACAACACAGCTAATGTTTCCACTTAACTGATTTCTCTAACACAAATATTATGGAAAATTGGCCGCACACAAATAAGGAGGCAAGTTATAATTTGTTCAAAGTTGGTATGATTTTTGCAGAAGGCTGCGTTTTTTTCTATATTAGCGTTTCCTTGAAAAGTGCCACAATTTTCTAGCAATTATCTTAAAAAGCATCATTAGAGATCATAAAAACCCTAACTGTTTCTGAGGTTACAAATGGATGTAAATCCCTTGCAGATATGCAGATATGTCCATTATTCCAAGTGCAACATTTATGTGATGTGCATATTTTATTTCACTTTAAAAATATTTTGTAAATATATGGATTATTTGCTCACAGATGGTAAAAAAAAATCCGCTCACTAAAATGTCACAAATGTTTTATACATTCAGAAACTTTTAAAAAAGATTTCTTTTAAAGAGACACAGTCAATTCTAGAAGTCCTAAAATTAGACCTACCAGCTTTGTTTGGATTGTGCCTGTATGTAAGTCATGCTGTCCCTCTGGTCTGCCTGCTGCTCTGTTCTTGTGAGCCAGCAGGGCATTGAAACATGCGAACCATGCACAAGGCAGACATCAATAGCAAGCAATGGACAGCAGCTATTTTGAAAGGGAAAATGCTGATTTGTGACAGCTTTTCTGATAATATTTTATTTCTCTTTTGTTTCTTAGGAGAAGAAAAATATCTTTAAAAATAAGCAAGCAGCAAAATGCTGGTGCTGAGAAAGGGCACATGCCTTTAGCTTTCCATTTTTGGTTTGCTTTGTACTTTTTATTTGGCATGAAAGGAAGCAGGGAGCCGACAAGGACAGTAGCTCTTGAGGAAGTTTAGACATTGCCTTCTTTTTGTTCTGGTGTTTCAGAGTTTGTTTAAAGGACATCACCAGCAGTGCTGGGAATGTTTTCAAAGGAGACAGTCAGCTGAGGACAGGCATGGGGTGAGGAGACCGTAGAACACTGCCTTTATTTCCATGCATCCTTTAGTGGTTTTGCTTACATGACAATGTGCAGAAAAGAGGAGCCCTAAAGAATGTCTGATCTCAAACAATTTCAAGCTAAAGAAGGAGCAGTTCAGCCATGCAAGTGTATGATTTAGATTGATTTAGTCACTCCAGATCTACAGTGGCACAGCTGCAGCACTGTAGCTGTGTAGCTGAAGCATTTTAAGTGTAGGTATAACCTATGTAATGGTATTGTCATGCTCCTGTGATGGGAACAGTGCTGTAAGCTTCTGAGTAATCAAAACAAGATTGGGCTTCAGGAGTCATCTAATTCCTTATTGAGAGAGAAATGGATGGATGCAGTCCCAAAGTTATTCTTTCATAATCTTTTATTCACAGTATCACAGATAGTGCACAATGCAGTGGCCCACTTGTCAAACAGAGTATGTTACATCTCTGACCTGATGGTCACCAGCTACTAACTGATTTCTTGCTAAAGTTAAGATGATTTTTTTTGCCTTTCAACCCTGTGTGTTTGTACAGCTGATTGGGGCTTCTAGGTGCTACTGCAATGTAAATATATTAGAATAAAATCCCTGAGTGGTTTGGATCCTAGCTATTTTAAAGGATGCTTCTCTTCTCATGTGCTACTCTGACAGTTAAGGTTATCAGACCAGGACACTCAAGTTGACAGCTCCCATCAGATTATACAAGGAGGGGAGGAGGCAGCTGGCAACAGGACTATCTTGGTGAGAGGTCCTTGGCTTTGAAATTCACTTCTCCAATAACCTTTTGGTTTATTAGAGCCTGGATTTGAACACACTACAAAAATCTGTCTGGCTTTTCCCTGGCTTTCGCTGAGGAGAGGCGGGCATGTGATGGGCTGGTAGGTGGATTGGGGAGGCTGTGGTGAAAAGAAGTTTTCAGAGACAGTATTGACGTGTGATGCATATGGTGACACACGTCAGTATTGACAGGTGTTGGTCATGTATGGGCTCCCTGTTCAACAAGCTTTTTTAATATATTTGTATGTATGTTTTGTAAAGCATATAAGGCCTGATCCATCTTGCACTGATATAATTGGCAAAACTCCCATTGATTTCACTGGGAGTTGGATCAAGCCTATGGTCCTAAATAATCTATAGGCACAGTTCTAAAACTGAATAAATGTCTTTCTAGTCCTTTTTCAATTTGAGCAAATGTGGATAAAACCACAAAGATTACATAAATGTAACTGCACTACAGAGATCATAGCAATAAATTCAAGTTTCCCAAAACTACTTTTCTATGTGGTTCCTCGATAAACACTGCCCCTCACTGCTACGAATATATCTATGGACTTGTCTATTTTAGGATAGACCCCCATCAACTAAACTAAATGTATTTTAAATTGATCTAAACTGGTGCAAACTCTTATGTAGACACACATAAAAAGTATAGTTTGCATTAGAAAATTACCAGAATAATCCAATTTAAATCTCATCTCAAATACTCTAAATCCCCAGCATCCGAGGTGCCATTCAAAGTTTCAGATCAGACTAATCTACAGCTAGAGAGCCCTTGAATAGGACTGTCCTACTAACAAAGAGGGAGTCATTCTATCCTATTACTTTTGAAAGCTTGATGCCATTGGCAAACCAATATTGTTTGAGTGGTTCATTAACTCAACTCATTCAGTCATGGCCGGCCCACAACATTTTGGTACCTGAGTCAGGGAGCCCAAATGACGCCCCCGTGTCCCCTCGCTTGGGCCAAAACTTTGAAAGGTCTCAATTCTGCCTTCTTCCTGTTCTACTCCTCTCATGGTACTGCTCTGCTACCTATGCCAATAAAGGAGAACTAACAACTTAAAATGCCTTGTTCAAAAATTTTAAGTAATACAACTTTCAAATGCCTGAACAGCAAATGTAACTTTTCTTGTCTGCATAGTAAAAACTGGCATTTTTATCTGTTTGAATAATCAAAGAGGTGCTTTCCATGCCTTCTTGGTCACAAAGATTTGAACTGCTTCCTGAAGGTCCACAGTCTGGGCCAGCTCATGCTCTATTGAGATGGTTGCAAGGCTGACCAGCCTCTCCTGTGTCATTGTGGAGCGTAAATGTGTTTTTACTAACTTCAGCTTGGAGAAGCTGCGTTCTCGACTGACAACTGTTACAGGAAGTGTTAGAAGTATGTGCAGAGCAACAAAAGCATTTGGAAAGAGGGTGGTCATCTTATTTGTGCATATATATTCCATAACAGCCTTTGGAGTTGATCCTGCTGAACTGTATCTTGAAAGGGCTTTCAGTTCATCACCTAAATCACTCGCATCAATATCGCGCATGTCATCATGTGTCAATACTGTCTCTAGTGCCCTGCATTGCTGGTGTAGGTCTTCTTCAGGTATAGTGAGGAATTTTGGAATATCATACAACATCCCAAATATACTGCTGTATTCCTTGACCTGCATGAAACGTTCTTCAACTGACTGTATTGTACAATCTAGCACCTGGTTAAATAATTCAACTTTGAATTGTTGTTTGGTATCTCTTATGGGATTATCCCATGCCTCATAATCAAAATGTCTTCTTCTTCAGTGACTCTTGAATTTTTGAATGAGTGGAAAAATAGCTTCAGTTTGAAGTTCCTCTGCCAACTTCTGTGCACTCTTCAGAACGTTTTGAAATCCCTCATCTGACTGGTAAGACTGTAGGTATGACTTTGCTTTATCCAGTTGTTCAATTGCTCCAGATATATCAAGGTCAACACCTTGGAGTCTCTTGCTTACAACATTTATTTCAAACAGTATGTCATGCCACAACACTAAGACACACAGAAATTTGAAGTGATGTAAGTTTCTGATGATTCCATTTCCCTCTGCCACTGTTCTCCCACGAACAGTTCCTGTCATAGCTTTATCCTCCATAATGGCAACTATGGCATCATCTATGTACCCAATTTGGTGTTGGGATAGGCTTTATCGCCATCCACTCGACTTTCCCATCGTATGGCACTCAGTGGTTTTAATGTCAGAGAGGATGTTCCCAGATGTTGCTTCAAAATTTGCCATCGATGAGTTGATGCAGAGAAAAATACATGGATGCTTTGAAATACATTAAAAAATTCAGCAGCCTCACTAGATGCTGATGCTGCATCACTGACCACCAAGTTCAATGAATGAGAACTGCAAAGGTCAAAAAAGGCTCGAGGGTTTATCTCTCAGATCCATGTCTATACTCCTCTGTTCTTTCCTCTCATGTTGGCACCATTATCATAGCCCTGACCTCTCATGTCAGCTATCGCAATTCCCGTATTTTCCCTCTTTTTAAGAAGCACATTTGTCATACTAGCTCCTGTACTATCATCAATTCTAGAAAATGCTCTCTGACAGTCACCATTGCAGGGACATTTTCACTCTGTTGTTGTTACAAAACATACCATTAAATTTATTTGTTCCGTATGGCTGATGTCCGGTGTGCCGTCCAGAATAACAGAGTAATATGTTGCTGACTTCAGATTTGCCACAATCTTCTGTTTGACTTTTGTTGCTAGTAACTGTAGGATCTCATTTTGAATTGTTTTTTCCAAGGAAGTGTGTGTGTACATTTCTTGGGTGGTGACTCTTCTTAGATGCTCCTGGAGTACAGCATCAGACTCAGCCATCAGCTCCACAATTTTAAGGAAGTTTCCATTGTTTGGCACGTACAGCTGATCTGAAGTGTCACACAGTGCTAGGTTTTGGTTAGCAAGGATTCTCACAATGGCAATGAGCCTTTTTAGAATATTTTGCCAGTAAAGAGACTCTGATGCAATCTTCTCTTGATGCTGATCACCTATGATGGCCTTTAACCTTAGTCTCATCTCAAGCTCTTTCCACCTATGGAATGCTCTCTGGTGATTTGCTGCCTTCTCATGGCATGTGTCAAGGCTGCTTCCCCACTCTGAACTTTAGGGTACAAATGTGGGGGCCTGCATGAAACTTCTAAGCTTAACTACCAGCTTAGATCTGGTCCGATGCGACCATTCACAAATGTGCTAATTCCCTTCCCCGGGTAGCCTTGAGAGACTCTTCACCAATTCCCTGGTGAATACAGATCCAAACCCCTTGGATCTTAAAACAAGGAGAAATTAACCATCCCCCCTTTATCAGGTTCTTAAAAAGAAGGCTTTTAATTAAAGAAAAAGGTAAAAATCATCTCTGTAAAATCAGGATGGAAAATAACTTTACAGGGTAATCAAACTTAAAGAGTCCAGAGGAATCCCCTCTAGCCTTAGGTTCAAAGTTACTGCAAACAGAGATAAACACTCTAGCAAAAAGGTACATTTACAAGTTGAGAAAACAAAGATTAAAAACTAACACGCCTTGCCTGGCTGTTTACTTACAAGTTTGAAATATGAGAGACTTGTTCAGAAAGATTTGGAGAGCATGGATTGATGTCTGGTCCCTCTCAGTCCCAAGAGTGAACAACCGCCAAAACAAAGGGCACAAAAAAAGCCTCCCCCCGCCCCAAGATTTGAAAGTATCTTGTCCCCTTATTGGTCCTTTGGGTCAGGTGTCAGCCAGGTTACCTGAGCTTCTTAACCCTTTACAGGTAAAAGGATTTTGGAGTCTCTGGCCAGGAGGGATTTTATAGTACTGTACACAGGAGAGCTGTTACCCTTCCCTTTATAGTTATGACAGCATGCCAGATTTCTAGCTAGATTTTTCCAGTCCTTTGTTCCTTTAGAATCCAATGTGGCTGGAACATTAGACTGGAAGAGTTTGCAACAAAAACAGTATGCAACATTCTGGGTTTTTGAGTACATAAGCCATGGCTTCTCCATTTTGTCACCATTGGGGATTTTACGCCAGTAATGTGTTGGATGGAAACTTCTATTTTCACTGACTTTGGGGAACATGAAGTTTTTCATTTGCTGTGGCCCATGCAGTACAAGGAAGTCCCTCGGGCTACTGCTCAAGTGGGTCCACAGTCCTTGATCACCTAGACTTAAGGAACTAAACTCAGCAGTAGCTGTTTCTTGCGCCTCCACCACACTCTTGTCTGATCTACACTTTTCTTCAGGGATGTGCATGGTTACATCCATTTGAGATGGAGATATGTATGCTACAGTAGCTGCCAGGTCACCTGTGCTCTGACAAACTGGAAGATCAGGCATCTCCTCAGCACTCATGTCCTCACTGGGGCCGGAAGGCTCACCGTGAACATTTGTGTCTACGTATCTCAGGAGAGCGCCTTCCTGCTTAGATAGAAAAGCTTCCTTTGCTATCTTTCTGTTTCTGAATGCTGCCCCAAAGGGGTGTTTTCTTCTTTCACTTATGACTGCTGTTTTGTGCCAGCTATAGTGGCTCTCAACACTCAGTTGAAGGGGACAAATAAGCAGGCTGGTAGTAGGGCCTGAGTGAGGGAAGATATCAGTATCTTAAGGGCCTAACTGGCTCCTAACTGGCTCCTCTCTCTCCCTGCAGCTCCTGCTGCTTTCTGTTTTTCCCTTTCACCTTTTCTCCTGCCTGCCTGTTATGTCTCTTGTGTCCTCCTTCCTCCAGCACAGCACTCCACCATCTCTGTGCATCTAGAGCAGAGAGAATACATATGAACCAGCAGCAGACACAATTTTCTACACTCTGGGTCCTAGTAGCGTCCCCTCACAGTCTGGCACTTGAGGCAGCTGCCTCAGTTCGCCTCATGGTAAGGCCAGCCCTGCTTCCAGTGAGTCTCCTGCTATGGCCATTAGCAGGAGTTTCTGAAGGGGTTTTAAAAAATGGATACCTGAAACTGATTTGAATGGGAGCGATTTTGAACTTCTGAAAATCATATCACTTACTAAGATGCCTAAAATATGGATTTGGGAGCCCAATTGTTTGAATCTTGGCATTATGCTTAATCCTTGGCAGGAAGTAAAATCTGCTTTTTAAAAAAACAGTTATTAGCTTCATTACTTTACCACCTGACTACTCTGACTATAATAATTACACCTGCATCATTCATTGATAGCATTGAAGTTGCCTCATTTAGAGTAGTTGAATATTATATTAACATGGGAAAGCTTTAGAAATATTTCTGTCTTATAAAAACTGAATTTGCATAAGAATATCTTAGAAGCAGTAAACAACATCCATTAAGGAACCACACCAGCTAAGTTCCAACTTGATTGGACTGATGTTGACAGCTGGCAGGCTTTCTATGCCAGGGATTTTACCAGTGGAGCTCAACCAGTATTGGCAATGGTGGGAATTTTTTGAAGGAGTTCCTCGTGTCGACAGGACTAGACAGAAGTTCAAGAATGAAGGAATGAAGTGAGTGTTCAGAAGAGCAGCTGGATGTGAGTGCAGAAGATAAGATGGGGCAAATCCATGGAGACCTTTACAAACTGAGGGCTTAATCCTGAACTTTTCTCTGGCTCCGTTGGATATGTCTACACAGCAATGTAAGCCCGGGCTCGAGCCTAACCCTCCTCCCCTTGCATCCACATGCCAATTGTGTTAACTTATTGCTTGAACCTAAGATCCCACAACCCTGCAGGGCTGAAGGATTCAAGCTTGTGTTAAGCTGAGTGTGATGGGATGTACCCCTGGGGTGAAGCCTGGAAGCCATTGGAACCACTGTGCCTCCAAACCATTCAGCTGGGTTGGCCTCCCACACTGTTCTGCTGGTGACCCATAGCCAGCCCCTCTGGGCCCTATTATCACCTAACATGATAGCTATCACACCCAACTGAGTGACCTGAGTGCTTTACCAAAGCCACTCATGGACCAACAATGGAGGCACCAGCTAACTTCCCAGCTCTCCAACCTTGCACCTTACTTGAGTATAAAGCCAGAATTATACCATCTTGCATTGAACAGGGCTCTGTACGGTGCAAGCTTGTTAATTAGACCACTCCCCACTGCAATATGGGGAAGATATGCACCAGCCTTTGTTAACAAAGCTAAGATTCCCTAACACTTCACTCAAAAACATACCGGTTAAGATAAAAAATAAAACAGGGTTATTAACTACAGAAAGATAGATTTTAAGTGATTATAAGTGATAGCAAACAGATTGCAGATTACCTAGCAAATAAACAAAACTTCCCCGCAGCCTCCTGGGGATTTGTTATCCCTGCCTCCTGGAGTAAGGTGGGGGCAGGGATAAGGGATCCTCAGGGGGAGGGCAGGCTGCTGGAGCACTCTGGGATAGCGTTACTTTGACTTGGGTCTGTGCACTGCAGTGTGGACACCAGAGTACTATGTTCAAGCACGGGTCAGAAAATCCTTAACTGAGGGTTAAAATTCAGTGTAGATGCTTAAGCCCAGGATTTCCTGACCCATATGGGTCAGCTGACTCAAGTCCCACTAACCCTAGGCTTACATCGCTGTATAGACATACCCTTTGTGGTGCAAAGCCAATGGAACTGCCACATTGGGAAATTCCCCAGGGTAGATGAATCTCTAGATAGCATAGGGAAGGCATAGCTGGATTCTGCACCACTTTTCAGCTCCCATAATAGAAGTCTTCCTGGGGTGTGTTTCTATGCAGTTGGAGTATGAATTGCATTGCAGTATTCCCTGGGGAGTCACAGGTAGCTGGTTGTGAGTTACTGAAGCCCTGAGACTTCTCTAAAGAAAGCTGGGAGCAGAAACCAGATTGGGGGTGACACAAATAGTTCCCCACTTTAGCTTAGATAGCAGATTTAGGCACAGTTGAAGACCGGTCCCTCAGGACCTGATTCTCCACTGTCTTGCATCTTGGGGGGTCATTTTCACTTGTGCAAAGTGGGTGTTTATGGCTACCAGATTAAATTATAGTATTTTACACTCATTTTGTATAAGTGCAAATGACTACACAAGGTCGAGGCTGTGAAGAAGCAGGCCCCTATCTGGAGGCCTAGAGGTAAAGTAAGAGGCATTGACCTTGCTTTCTCAGCATAAGAGAATAGTCTGACCATGGCATTTTGGATCCCCTGAAACAAAGAGATATTGGGTGCCTTAAGCATCCAATGAACAGAGTTAAAACTAAAAATTTGATGTAGAAACTGTACACTCTGGGGAAAGCTATGATAATGTGGTTATATCTTTAATATGTAAAGTAGCAGACTCTTATTTGCAATTAGCAATAAATAACACATTTTTCTACCGATAACAACTAGTAAACCCTCTGCTTCAAGCACTATTGAAAGTATTTGTCTTGTTTGGGTCCATATGAATTAGCATTAACAGCAGCCAGAAAGCAACTTACCCTCAAGAAACTGAGGAGCAGGAAAAGCAAATTTACTATAAATCACCCAGGGGATGTAGCATTAAATCGATGTATACCAGAAAGGGGAGCACTTAACCTTACATTTTCTACTGTGGAAGGACAACTATTTTGTAAAGTGCTTAGAATTTACTGAGCAGTATTACCAAATTACCATCACAGAAGTCCTGGATATTCCAAATATATATATGAAATTCTTAAGAAAATAAAGCAGCTTTCCTTCCCATGGACATGTGGACTGGTTAACAACAGGATATCTTATTACTGTCATTCCTCACTAGTTTGCTTTCCTTCACTCCATCTCTAGTTATGCCAGCTGTAAGATAATTGTGTCAATTTCCATGAAGAGCAAATTCTATCCCTTTGATAATTTGCCAGACACTTATCACTTTCGGATATCATGACTAAACGACAACAATGAAACAAATTGTATTCTAGCCTCCTCCTTAATATGGTAGCTGAAAGGTACAATGAAGGCACCAAATTCAAACATGCATATTCAGATTTTAACAGTTAGGATGCTGGCCAGTTCTCAGGTGGATATAAACTACGGGTGGAAGAAGGGAGTGGCTAATATCCAGAATCTTGATGAGGTTACTGCGGATGCTGTGTTGAAAAGGAGAATAGAATGTCTGGCCAGTTGGAGGAGCATAAAAGTCAATGCTTCTGCTGTAATAAGTTCCAAATCACATCCTGTATATTAGGAATTGTCTCCTTTCTTTCAGCTGCCCCTTCCACTGTGAAATGCCTCACCCTGCTGCTAGAACCTACCCTTCTCTTGGTCTAGGAAGTATCTGGGAAAGAAGATATGTGGCTGCAGCTGAGGTGGGGTAGCATTGACAGATATGAGCAAGGAGACAGGTCTTTCCCCATTTAGGATCAATTCCCTCCAACTCCATGAAATATGACACCCCTTCTACCTCCTGTTTAGTTTTCCCAGATTACTGGATAGGGGCTCAAACCGTTTCTCATTTCTGTTGTTAAAAGAAACCCCTCGACATTGAACCTGGTCCTTGTTGCTGCTCACTCCACCTGGCAGAAGGGTTGCAATTACATTAGTTGTTATGAGACTTTGTATAGTAATATCCAGTAAAACTAGTACTAGGGAGACAGAGTGGCATAAAGTTTAGAGTATAGGTTTGGGACTCTGGATGATTTGATGGAGGTTCTTTTCACAGTTTTACTACTAACTTGCTGTTTGAGCTTGGAGGTGCCACTTATTGTCTTTGTGCCTGTCCATCCACCTGTGAAAGGGGTATAATACTTATTGTACTTTCTTTATGACATTACTCAGTACAGCTGTGGATTGTTTTTCAGTACTGTGTCCCATTGAAAACAAAGGTGCAAGGACGAAAGCAACATATTTATTTTGAGAGAATTTTCCTGCTTCCTAAAAATTTGATAAAACCAATCTAAATAGTGTTACTGGGATCCTATTCTTAATTCATACTTCATAACAATGGAAAATAAGTGGGGGTAGGAGGATTGGTACTGCGGAAGATGCCAGTCTGCCCTTTTGAAAGAACAATAGAAAAACTGACTGGGGTAGAGATATGCAGATTGATCGGAGAAGTGTGGCATCTAAGCTAGGTGATTAAACTTGTGAAAGATAATGATTAGTCATTGATAAAGGTCAATGTATTATCAATGGGCCAAGTAGAGAAAGCAATGAGTGTAAACCCTATTGTGTGTTTAGGTACCTGAAGAAAACTGGTGTGGAATAGAGCTGATCAAAAGTTGGAATTTCCATCCTGCAGGAAATTCTGATATTTTGCCGTTAGTTTTTGTCCCGAGTCAGGATAAAATGTCAAAATATTGAAACTTTACATGCCATGAAAAGGTCTGAAAATTCTGAATCAGAAATGTCAAAACATTTTGGTTTGAGTTGGATCAACATTTAAGTGCATCTGTTGAGCTGTCATGTGCCTCCCTGGGAATTGTAGTTCATGTGCCTCATGCTCCCATTCTATCCTATGATCAGAGATCCCCAGTTGAACTATATCTCCCAGGATATACTGCAGCACCCCTCAAAATAATTTGTATCAAACTGACCTGAAATTAAATATTTTGATTCTATTTGTCAAACTGAAATATTTTGATTCAGGTCAACCAACATGAAACAAAATGTTTCATTTTGATTTTAATGAAAATTAAAATAATTTAGGCAAAAGCAACTATTTCCCACAGAAAATTTTGATTGTATGGAAAAAATCAAACCAAAACAAAAAAAACATTTTGACAGAAAATTCTCTACGAGCTCTACTGTGGAAAGTGGGGGTAGCTGTCCTAGATCACTGGAGGCATGTATGAATACGCCAGGTGACCCAGATGTAGGGGCTTGATGGGAGATATCTGGACATACCAAGGAGTATGTATCTGGACAGTGAGAATTGATGAGAGGCTGACCAAAGCATAATAAAAGAGAGAAGATTGCTTTCTTGAGAGAAATACTATTCACTTTTTCCCCCCCTGTAAGTAAGCTGAAAATGTTCTGTCCAGTTCTCTGTTTGAGAAGTATAAATTGAGAGATGGTAAGCAAACAATTGATTATCTATTAATTTAATTTAATTTAATTAAAATAGTTTTTAATTAATTTTGTTGTGGGTAAGGTTACTGTTCTAGGAATAATTTCATACAGACATCTTCAAAGAGAAAAAGAATCCCTCAATTGAGAGATTCTGATGGGAACTAGGTTCTTCATTCCCCAATCAGTCTCAGTCAAGGGGCCTGGACAGAGGTGTGCTATCTCAGGTAAGCTGTCACCTTCTCACTGAGGCATGGAAACACAAGAGAAGCTGAAAGGGGAGGAAGAGACAAGGGGTGATGAGTGCATTACATTCTATATTTCATAGTTGCAATCCATATTTCAGCCCAGCAACATTAAAAGTTTGATGTAACATATGCTATTTATGCTAAATGTATGCTATTTATTTATGCTAAATAATGAGGTTAATAACAGAAGCCCTGACAAAAACATAAAAGTAAAAGGAAACACTAGCAAACTTTGTCATTCCTCTTCTTGCTGCGGCCACCCCAGAGTAACCTAAAGTCTGGGAAATAAAGTCCTTTAAGAGATCAGAGTATCCAGTGTTATAGATATAAACATTCTAACTGTATATGATTTTTCATTTCAGTGACTTGCATCAGAAGATACTGCAGCTTGTCCTGTCCAGAGGCTACACATTTTTTAAATTTAATATGTGTTTAATTTACACTGAGATGAATATTATGCATATATATCCTCAGGGCCTTTCACTGACTTCCTCCCAGTCTAGCTTTCTAAGATGGAAGAACATTTTCTTCTAAAAAGCTTTGATTTGTGATAGTGTAAATCCTTGTAACAGCAGCTAATTAGTACATTATTTGGACTATAGTGAACTCCACACGTTAGGCTCCTCTTTAAGATATGAATTGGAAGTAGCAATGAACAGCTCATCAAGGCTATATGCTAAATTCTGATTGATTGCAGGCTTCAAATGGTACTGTGACTTTCTGCACAACTGAATTGGAATAAATAATAAAATTTTATAGCAGTCATTTTCAGAGGTTACATAAGAATATGTTTCAAATTAACATAAAAGGACAACATTTTTTAACTCTCTTCTTCAGCCTTTTGTTTAAAAGTGTTTCTCATTCAAATACAATATGTAAGAGGATCATGGCAATAACTTACAGCCGAGTCAGAAAAATCATTGATGTTTCTAGGGCAAAGACTGTAAAAATTGCTAGCACCAGCTATTAGTGTAGATCTGAACGTTGTTCTGATTAACCTGCAGATTTCAAAGAAAGGATCAGATTGTGCCTCTCCTAGATCCACTGAAAGAGGGGATCTTCAAACATTGACGCCGGCTTAGCCACCTATGTGGCACCATTCCTCTACACCTGTCAAATGTTTTGTGTTGGTAGGTGGAAGAGGACAGTAGGTGAGCAGACTTGTGTAAAGGGTGGACAGGCAAGGGGGAGGGTTGGGAGGATGTCTGTTGTTCCGCTTGGCAAAAGGATAATAGAAAATCTTTGTAGGAGGGGATGATCTAAAAGATACAAGTTAAATATGTCATTTCTCTGCTATTGCAAGTATTTCAATTTCAGATGTTTGAGAAGATACAATTTTATATCTGGACAATGGGCCTTTACTTTTAACATCTCAGTCATCAACAGTAACTGAACCAGGACCACCAGCTCCAAAGCATAGGGCTTGACCACTTGAGATAGAGGATGAAGTCCACACACTAGCTGGCTGATGGCCTTATATGTTGTTCAACTAGCAGAGGGGGACAAAGACACAGTAATCCAGTATGTTCCAATTAAATAGATAAATGTGTAATGAAAAACTGTTTCCCATAATGTACAAAACACTGGAAACAGATGAAGAGATGAGTATTTTAATGTTAGAAGTATTACTATATGCAGCACCGTAGAGCTGATAGCAATGGCTCTCAAACTTTCCAGACTACTATACCCCTTTGAAGAGTCTGATTTGTGTTGTGTACTGCCAAGTTTCACCTCACTTAAAACCTCACAAACTCAGACGTAAAAATACATATGTGTCACAGCCACACTATTACTGAAAAATTGCTGACTTTCTCATTTTTACCATATAATTATTAAATAAATGAATTGGAATATAAATATTGTACTTACATTGCAGTGTATAGTATACAGAGCAGTATAAACAAATCATTGTCTATGAAATTTTAGTTTGTACTGACTTTGCTAACGCTTTTTATGTAGCCCATTGTAAAACTAGGAAAATATCTAGATGAGTTGGTATACCCCCAAATACTCCTAGCTAAGAAGCACTGTTTTATATCACTCTTTTGTTGAATGAATAATGAAGGATGTTAGAAGTAACCTGGGGGTTGTGGGTTTTTTAGTCTAGAGGCTTGAGTTTGGTTAAATTAGATCTTGTGAGCATCATAATTTTTATTTATTTTTATTATTGTTGATATTATTTCACAAAATGAGCTGGAGTATTGTTAAACCCCCAATGGGCCAGCTCCTCACCTGATGCAAATGAGCATTGAAGTCACTGGACCTGTATGGATGTATACCAGCTGAGAACCTGGCCCTGGGTGTTCGAGAAGTAAAAGAATTTCCCACCTTCACCCCCAATCCATCTCTTTGCTCCTGTGGGAATGTGGATGAAGATCATTGAGCCAAGGGAGATGGCTGAGCTGAATAGATGATGTTTTTCTAGGCCAAAGGAAGCAGACTCTTACCTTTACCTGTATCCTCAAACTTTGCTGACTTGCCCTCCATGAAAAAGGACCTCACAGTGTGTATATCAGAGCAGAATTTGGCCCACCATGTAGTGTTCCATGGCACCAAAAGCAAATTTATTTAATGACAAAGCTGAGTAAATACCTCCAAAAATTTCAGTGAATGTTCATACAAATTACAAATATTCATAGTTTCCAAGGCCAGAAGGGACCATTGAGATCATTTAGACAGACCTCCTGTATAACACAGGCCATAGAACTTCTCCAAAATAATTCCTAGAGCATGTCTTTTGGAAAAAAAAAAAATCCAATCTTGATTTAAAAATTGTTGATGGAGAATTTGAACTCTCTGCCTGTTAAATGCACACCTTATTTCCCGTCTCAATTTGTTTAACTTCAATCCCCAGCCATTGTTGTATCTTTCTCTGATAGACTGCAGAGCCTGTTATTAAATATTTGTTCCCCAGGTATTTATAAACTGTAATCAAGGCATCATTAATCTTCTCCTGGTTAAGCCAAGTAGATTAAGCTCCTTGAATCTATCACTATTGGACATGTTTTCTGATCCTTTAATCATTTTTATGACTCTTCTCTGAACCCTCGCCAATTTATTAACATACTTCTTGAATTGTGCGCACCAAAACTAGACACAGTATTCCAGCAGTGGACACGCCAGTGCCAAATACAGAGGTAAAATAACTTCCCTACTACTGGATATTCCCCTGTTTATACATCTCTTTTGGCTATACCATCACTCTTGGAGCTCGTGTTCAACTAGTTATCCACCACTACCCCCAAATCTTTTTCAGAGTCCCTGCTTCTCATCCTATAAGCTTGGATTGCATTCTTTGTTTCTAGATGTACACATATACATTTACCATATAAAAATACATACTCTTTGCTTACTCCTGACTTACCAAATGATCGGGATGGCTCTGTATCAGTGACTTGTCCTCTTCATTATTCACCACTCTTCCAGTTTTTGTGTTATCTGCAAACTTTATCGTGATGATTTTGTGTTTTCTTCCACGTCATTATAAAAATATTAAATAGTGTAGGGCCAAGAACTGATCCCCCTGGGACTCCACTGGAAACACATCTGCTTGATGATGATTCCCCATTTACAATTACATTTTGAAACCTAACAGTTAGCTAGTTCTTATCCATTTAATGTGTTCCATATTAATTTTATATCATTCTAATTTTTAATCCAAATACCTAGTGGTACCAACTTAAATGCCTTACAGAATTCTAAATAAATTATGTCAACACTATTATCTTTATCAGCCAAACTTGTAATCTCATTAAAAGATCAAGTTAGTTTGACAGGATCTATTTTCCATAAGCTCCTATTGATTGGCATTGATGATATTATCCTCCCTTAATTCTTTATTAATTGAGTCCCATATCAGCCACTCCATTATCTTGCCTAGGATTGATGTCCCATGGACAGCCCTATTATAACCTGAGTCATCCTGTTTATCCTTTTTTTATATATATATAAGCACATTAGCTTTATTCCAGTCTTCTGAATATTCCTCTGTTTATCAAGACTTACTGAAAATCAGCATTAATGGTCCAGCAAATTTCTCAACCAGAGCTTTTAAAACTCTTGGATGCAAGTTATCTGGATCTGTTGATTGAAAAATGTCTAACTTTAAAAGCTTCTGTTTAGCATCCTCCTGAGATATTAATAGAATGGAAGGAGTGTTATCATATGTTATAACTACAATATCTGTTTTTTCTCAAATACAGAACAGAAATATTTATTCGATATATCTGCCTTTTCTGCATTATTAATAATTCTACCATTTCCATCTAGTAACAGGTCAATAACATTGTTAGGATTATTTTTGTTTCTATTATACTTGTAAAACTCCTTCTTACTATCCTTAACTCTGCTGGGCATTGATTTCTCCTTATGTCCCTTTGCTTCCCTTATCAATTTTCTATAATTCCTAGCTTCTGATTTATATTGATTACTATCCCTCTCCCCTTTATTGCATTTGTTATATAAAAAAACTTTTTATAACTGCCTTTTATTCCCCTCTAAACCAGGTCACTTTTTGAACAATACAGCCTTCATCCTCAGTTATGGAATTGAAACTTTTGAAGATCTAGTAAAGTGTTCTTAAACAATTCCCAATTATCAATCACATTTTTCTGATTCAATTCTTCCTCCCAACTAATTTGGCTCTAATTGTTTTCATCTTTGTGAAATTGGCTCTTTTAAAGGAACAAGTATATCACTCATCTGAACATCATTCCGTTTGTACTTTATAAATGTGTTGGATGCAACACCTTTTGAGTTAAGAAACTGTCATCTAAAATATTCAGAAACTCCAAAGTAGTTTCAGTAATGGCAGCATGAGACTTCCAGCATATGTCACTCAAACTGAAGTCCCCCAATATCATGCAGCTTTTTTCCTACACATTATAGATAGATGCATAAAGAGCCAGTCATCCTGTTCCCTAGTATAATTTGGTGGTCTGCAGTAGACTCCAACTAATAACCCATCTTGTACTTTATATTTTAGGACATTGATCCATAAGCATTCAAGATCATTTTCTTCGGAGTTATCAGTTAGTGAGAAACAGGCAGGACCGGCTCCAGGCACCAGCGAAGGAAGCAGGTGCCTGGGGCTGCCAATAGAAAGGAACGGCGCTCTGTCCGTTGTTGGGGTGGCACGTCTGGATCTGCGGTGGCAATTCAGCGGCAACAATTCAATTGCTCCGCTTCAGTCTCCGCTTCAGTCTTCGGCGGCAAATCAGCGGCGGCTCCTTCACTCAATCTCTTCGTCCTCGGCGGCACTTTAGTGGCAGCTCAATCTGTTTTTTCTTTTTTTTTTTCTATTTTTTTTCCACCGCTTGGGGTGGCAAAAAAGCTGGAGCTGGGCCTGGAAACAGGTAATGCCATTTTTGACATAGAGTGTCACGTCCCCTCCCTTTTTGCCCATTTGATCCTTCCTAAATGGGTTATAACCATTGATATTAACATTCCAGTCCCAGGTAACATCCCACCAGGTTTCAGTAGATTAATGTAAGTTCATAAATCAGCAATTCCAGTTCCTCTTGTTTGTTACCCAGGCTCCTAGCATTGGTGTATAGGCAATAAAAGAATTTCTTCTTTTCATGTCCTTTGGTTCCTTGATTAATTTTGTTCTCAACATCTTGATTTTGTGCTAAGTGTTCAGATCTTCCCTCCTTTTACCCTCCTTTTTGTTACTTCTCTCTGGTGGCCACAGCATGCCCATCCTCGTCCATCTCTAGTCATGTGGAATGCTGTTGTGGCCTCTTCCCTCTGAAGGTTACAAACTGCCAGGCCTCTTTTCAAAGCTCATTGGTGTCCAGCTCCTTTCTTCCTTGAACCTGGAGTACTGATGTTTTCTGAAGCTGGTTGTTTAGGCATTCCTCAACATCTCATTAGCATCTTTACTTGCCCCTACAATCCAACAATCTTCTCCTCCAACACAGCCACCAACTTGCACTTCATGCACAGAAAGTACCTTCTGGCCACAGGCAGGAAAGAAAATATGGGACATCTGTTGCAGATCACCACTACTTTTCCAGTGCTGGCTATCTTTGAAGCCTCTTTCACTCCCTGTCTCATCTCCCTCCAAAACTCTCACGTTAGCCGCTTCTATTCTCAGCTCTTGAGTTCACCTAGAAAGTGACATTTTATATCACGTTTCCTGCTTAGCTCAGCTTTCATCTCCAGGGAGTGATTAACCACTCAGAGACTTCAAACAGTGAATCTGATCAAAGATCCAATGGTTAGAGCCTCGGCACCTCTACTAAGGCACCAAAATATTGTATTTGTGCCCCATTTGCTACTCTTTCCATTAGCCCAGAAAACAGTTTGCTGCCAGCAATGTTTGCAGAAACTTCAGATTCTAAAACAAATTTGGATTCTATTAATGGAAAGTGAATGATCCAACTCTTAAATGAGGATATTCACAGAAGAAGCCTGATTCAAAGAGGACCTCCTCCTGGTAGGTAGGGAAACTGAATGCCAAGTGTGTTTAGTTAAAACAAACCAACTCAAATGTTGAATATCAGTCCCACAAAATGAACTGCTGTCATACAATCTACAGACTAAGAGTTATTCAAAGAATGTATTTGGATAATAATTTCAAAGTGAATAAATTAGAGAAAATCACAGTGTGCTCATAGAAAATTCATAGACAGAAGAGGGTACATTTTTCAAAGAAATCATTAGCTATGAATTAATTGCTCTGCTTAAGCCTAAGTAGTGTTTAGGCTCTGTATGCAGAATGCTGAATTGTTTGTGAATAGTGTACACCAAAATAATAGCCTTTGCATTCAATACAAACCACATATTTTCCTCCATTCAGAACTGGAACTAAGTTTTATATCTGAGCTGAGACATATAAACATATGAATTTTGGGACGCATAAGCATAGGCCACTCAGCTCATCGGGTCTTGTTTCTGCTTTAATATTCCATTTCCTCAAGATAACATCTAATTTTTTCTTGAATGAATCTAGTGTTTGTTTTTCTACTCAATATTCTTTTTTCCCTAATTTCCATTTATGTCCCCTTATTCCGCACCATCTGTACTGAGCTGAAAATAGTAACTTGAGCTGACTTTGTTGACACTGTTTAAGATTTTATGCACTTAAATTAAATCTTCTCTTAACATCTTATTCTGTAGGCTGTATAGATTAAGTTTTATAGTGCGCTCTCATGGCTCATCTTTTATTCTTAGAATCTAATTCATTTCCTTTCTCTATGATTTTTTTATCCAGAAGTGCATGCTGTTGTCTAATCAGATTTAGTTTTCAGGTAGGAGATTTCAAAGTTCAGAGGCAAAAACCTTTAAATGACCCCCATTTTCCTAATGCTGAATAGGAAATACTAGAGTATGATCCTGCAGCACTATTAACCAGGTTTTAAATAATGTAAGCACAGTGAGGGTGCTCCATTCTTCACAAAATCATGGATCATGAATCATGAAAAAAAATCTGGAAACTATATTTTCCATCAGAAAACCATTGGACTAGCTCTCATCGACAAACCGCATTACTGAGAATCGTTAAAAGGTGACACCAAAACACCCATGATTGAACACTTTGGCCTTGGTTTATAGCTATTTCACCAACAATGAGCGATGTTTTCTTTTTGCTTTGTCTGCACCTCCACCACCACAGAGACCAAGGGACCTATGCCTTTGCCATAACCAGTAGCCCTATGTGGGTCTTCTCCATCTCCAGAATGTGGCAGTGAACTGGGTGAAAATTTTTGGTTGATTTTTTTTTCTGAAAAATGCAGATCAACCAAAGCATTTTGTAAATTCATGTTAAATTCAGCAAGTTGTTTTGGTGAAAAAAAAAAGGGAAAAAATTACAAATATGAAAATGTTTATTGAAATTAAATATTCTGATTTTTCACATTCACAAAGGGATTTGGGCACCATTTGTAAGGCCAAGGAGGTTGTGGAGATGCCACTCCTGCCCCCCATCTCCCTGCCATATACCCAATAGCTAGGGTACTCATTGGAAGGTAGGAGAACTGGGTTTAAATTCCAGCTCTTGAGGTACCCTAATCACTAGGCTATTGGCTAGCCACTGCTATCTCCTCTTCCTTGATTTTGTGAATCTAGCCCTTAATTTCTTTTTCTTTTCTTTTTTAAAAAATTTTCCAAAATTAAAATTAAACATTTTTGTTCAACCAGAAACAATTTTTTCCAACATTTTGATTTGCCAAAAATTCCAAAACACTTTGTTTTTGGGTCAGCCTGTACCAAATGTTCTTTCAATTTTCTGAACTGCCAATAAATTGAAGAATCACTCAGCTCTAGCTACTTCATGATGGCCATCAAAGGACTACAATCCTCTAGGGCAAGCTGTAAAGTCTATCATAGTCACCGATGCTTTCATCATGTGACTCACACTGACTGCTCCCCTCGTAGCCCAGTGTCTATTTAAAATGCATTTGTTTTACAGTATTTAGATTTGACTTCATACTTTAAACTTATTCATACATCCTTTGCCACATATATCCTATTACAGTAGAGATGTTTGCAACATATGTAAAAAAGCTGTGTGCAGTTCCTTTCCCCAGGTAGAAACTAATGTACTGCAGAAATGCTTCATATTAATAGGCTAATTGTATACCAATATAACAGAGTCAAAATTACATAGATGTGCGTGTTTATTTCTTTTAACAATAACAGTACCAAAGTATTTGATGTTAGAAGAAAGAAAATAAGTAATATGCCGATCTCACCCACATTATGTTCCCATTTCTACAGCCTGGGGACTTTTAGATTTTTCTTTGTGCCATTATGAACAAATTGCCCATTAACATAATTGCAGTATAGTTAATATAATCAAGCCTGGTGGGACTCTTTTAAAACAAAGTGGGTTTTGCCCCAAACTTTCACAGTGGGCCAAATTCTAAAGTCCTAACTCATTTTCATGCTTAGTTTATACACCGGCAAACTCTCGTTGCCTTCCTTTGATCCAAGAGTTCACAATACAAACAGATGACCTTCCCAGCAATAGATTTCCCCCCAATCTGACCTCTTCCTTGGGAAAATGCCAGGGCCTCCTTTTATCCCATGCCAATTCCATAGCCCAGATTCTGATCTTATTTGAACTAGAGTGTTGGAATAACTTCACTGAAGTCAGTGGACTTAATCTAGACTTCACAATTTTGTAAACAAGATGAAAATCTGGCTCTAATTAACTTTTCCTCAGGTTAATCCACATTTAGTGTAACTGAAGCCAGACTCTCACCCTATGTCTTTACTCCTGGTGTAGTGTGGGAATATCGCTCCTCTTCCCTTCCCACTGAGCATATGTCTATACTTCAAGCTGAAGGTGTAAATTCCAGCTTGAGAAGACATATCCGGAACTAGCTCTGATCAAGATAGTATACTAAAAATAGAGTGTCACCACAGGAGTGGGAGGGGCTAGTTGCTTTGAGTATATGCCTAGCATCATGGCAGATACATGGATTGGTAAGTACTTGGGGTGACTAGCCTGTCCCACTGCTATTAAGGCTAGCATGGATATGTCTTCTCACGCTGGAATGTACACCTCCAGTTTGAGGTGTAGATAGACAAATCCTAAGAGCAGTTGGGTTTGGATCTGGAGTAATGGATTCTTCCTCCTCTCTCATCCCATGGGACACTGACAATTCACCCACCTTTTTCCTCTATGCTCAGCAAGAAGATAACTGCATTGTATGATAAGTAACACAATGGAACCCACTTATAGTATAATGAAATTACACTAAAAACAGAATGAAGGTTCAATGTACTAGGAGTGAAAGTTCATTGAACTATAATGAAGCAATTTGGGACTTTTGCTCCTCTTTAAACTGAGTTTCAGCATATCCAAGTTCTCTATGGGCCAAATACTGTAGTCAGTGTGCACTACTTTGTCCAAGTATGGACTGAATTAAAAATAGGATGTGACTCTATAAACAGATTCCACTGTTTATCGACAGTTCTTTTACAGGAACATTTCAAAATATACATAAAAAAACTTTTTTCATTGATTCTTTTAATCACAAAATACCTAGGGAAAGATTGAATTTAATTAAGGCCACAATACAATCAATTTAATGTTCAATTCAAATGAGAAAATAAGCCAATATTATATACAAAATATCTAATGAAACAGAAATAAGAAATCATCCCTGCATCCTAAAACCATGGAACTTTGCAAATCCGTTGTATGACAAGCTCATTACTGTAATTATCTCAGCAGTTATCCTGGACAATCTCTAACCAGTCTAATTATAATTGTATTGTCACAAAAACATTTTTTCTGATCACGTGTCCCACTCTACCAGCTGCCACTTATTTGGAATCGTGCACATTCCTTGTATATGGACAGCTGAATGCAAATTCTTCCAGTATTCTTTAATACCATTTCCTTACTTAGCACTATATTCTGCCCTTAGATGTGTGCACAAATCCAACTTATTTTAATGGACGAGGTGATATGCTTGTGTGTATACAGCTGTGCATGTGCTCAGGTTTTACCTTCTCATGGCAGGGGGGCAGGCACTCTGGGAAGAAGAACACAGTGAAGTTTCCTTTTGTAGATCTATATCTCACTTCTTCTCTCAAGAAGGAGGTGTCCAGCTTCCACACTTATCAGCTCCCCAAAGGTCTGCTTAGAAGGATGGGTTTTTTTTTGCCTTTTCACTATCCCAAGGGCTCCTTACAGTTTTCCTAGAGGTGCTATATGTACCTATGAAAATATGATGACTTTCTTTTTCTGTACACAGCCCCTGTTTTCTGAGGGCTCTTCCTGTGTGCAGCACTCATCAGTCATTTGGTTTTCAGAGTCTCTGCGTCTTGTGAAAGAGGAGATGTACATGCTGTGCTCTCTCAGGAAGACTTCATTTATGTCCTTTTCTGTTTTCCTTGATCTTAAATAAAGATAATTTTAGATGGAAAGTAAAGGTCTTGATCTTTATGCATATGGCAGCAGAACCCTTGTCAGCAAGGGGCCATTTGAGCAGCACTGCCAGGGATTCTCACACACGTGGTAGTCCCAGAATGAAGAGACTCTGCATGAAAAGTAATAGAAACTGAGGCTCTTCCTTACCTTAAACACACCCTCTCCCAGAACTCCAGCTGTATGGATACTCTGGGTCCTCAGGTTAACACTTAAAGGGTATGTGATAGATGTAACACATAAAGCAGACATAACCTTTATATTGGATTCTAAAACAACACTGACCTTTCTTTAATAACACAAGAAATACATAGATATATACAAAAATAATAAATCCCTCATGTATCTCCTTTGGGATACCTGAAATAATTGATCCTCACCCCTGAACTAGAGCAACAATGGCTACAGGTGCTCAAGCCCATTTCCCAGGAGATAGGTTCATAAGACTGAGCTGCAGGGAAGCACCTATCTCTGCTGCTCCCCACACCGGGAACCCCTCTCCTGAGTCAGGCAGCCTAGGTGACTAAGTTGTTTCTTGTGAGAATGACACTGTTACCACCTCCCACCTTATAACTGTAGCCAAATGGTTAGAGCATTCAGCTGGGATGGGGGAATCATAGGTTCAATTCCCCCCCTCTGCCTAAGGGGAAGAATGAATTTGAAACTGGGGCTCCCATCTCTCAAGCGATTGATTTAACCACTGAGCTATGGGATATTCTGATAAAGGGCTTTCTCAATCACTCCTGTTGAAGCTGTTCCACGGTGCTTAAATAATTAGTCTTTAAGCCAGAGAGTGAGAGTGACTCTGTAGCCTGGTGGTTAGGAGAACACAGTGAAATTTCCTTTTGTAGATCTATGTCCACCTGGAAGGTGGGTGCCCCGCAGGCCAGTTCTCCATGTCAAATGACTCTTTAAGAATTTATACACAGTGAAATGGCTTCAGCAGGCGAGATTGAGAGTACTTTGCACCAAACTATCCCATAGTGCTATGGTTAGTGCACTCTCCTGAGAGGTGGGAAACCCTTCTTTGAATCCTTTCCCAGTGGGGGATGGGATTAAAACCAAGTCTTTCACTTTTCAGGTGAGTGTTCCAACCACTAGGCTAAATGTAAAAAGATGGGTGGTGTATCATGATCAGTGGAACAGGAGTGAAAGGGCCTCTGGACATCAGGAAAACAGGGAGATTGGAAGCAACTCAGCCATTTGGACACAGCTTTTATTAAAGTTCTGCTTATTCAACTTAACCTACATTCAGCTTCACTCTTTGCTAATGAAGCATGTTGGCAGTGTCTGAGCTGTTAGTTCTCTGCAGTGAAGCAGCTGGCAGCATGAGCCAAGGAACTCGGTCTGAAGCCACCCAAACCCAGGATTTTGAAGACACAAAATTAGCCCAGCAATGGACCCATTGGAAGGAGGAGTTTGAGCTCTGCACAGCCCTCGCCATGTAGGAGGATGACAACAACAGGAAAGTAATACTGTTGTGATTGGGGAACAAAGCAGAGAGATCTGCACCACTCTGAAGCTCACCACTGCCTCAAGCCTCACAGCAGTGCTAGGAGCCCAGGGTACCTATTGCTCCCCAAAGAACAAAACTATAGAGTGACGCGTGTTTTTCACTAGAGACCGAAGAGGAGGAGGATAGACCCCCTATGTCATGGCCTTATGCACATTGGCTGTAACATGCAATTTTTGGGACTTGACAGACTCCTTGATTCAGGCCAAGACAGTCTGTAGTACTTGGGACATTACCTGTGCGAGGGGCTGCTCTCAGAAGGCAATCTCACATTAGACAGCCATTTAGACATGGGGCAGAACCCTCAAGAAAAAGGTTGAAAACCCTAGGAGGCATAACACCCCTTCAAGTACATGCAGTGAGACAAAAGCAAAGGAGAGCAGGTGGCCAGGGTCCCATACCTATTGTGAGGTGCATTTGAGGTGGGAGACAGCATGAACAGGTAAAAGAGAAGTGCCCCAGACTACGACAGCATGACAAGGGATGTGGCAACTTGAACCATTTTAGCAGTGTGTGCGGGAGCCAGGGAAGGCCCTGGAAAGATTCACTCAGACTTGTATAAAGGTAGGGGCACATCAGAGAGCATGATGACATCATGACTCTCTCCTTCAGGCTGAGAGCATATCAGGTTCAGGCTGTTGGGACAGGAAAGCAAGGAAGAACAATACCAATCTCTTTGCTTGCAATAATGTTAATAGGGAAATGCTCTGTGCAATTTCAGCTGACAGCGGGGCCTCTGCAGTGTGACTGTCATAAACAGACAGTTAAGGGTTAATTCCTCTTTTACCTGTAAAGGGTTAAGAAGTTCATATAGCCTAGCTGACACCTGACCAGAGGAACTAATGGTGGGACAAGATGTTTCAAGAGGAAGGAGGGAAGTTCTTCTTTTGTTCTATTCATTAAGTTCTGTGCTGGAGTGAAAAGATCCAGGAATCAACCAGGGTAGTGAGTATTAGAGAAGGAATTAATTTGCTTATGTTTATTTCCTTTTGTGACTTTGTCTTTTTGCATTAGAGGGATAATCAAATTGGGTTTTCTTTTGTGTAACTAAGATTTTTGCCCAGGGGAACATCCTCTGTGTTTTGAATCTGTTGTCTGTGAGAGTAGCTTACATGCTAATCTCAAGAGGTATTCCTTTCACCCATTTTCCTTAATTAAAAGTCTTCTTTTTAAGAACCTGATTGATTTTTACTTGTTTTAAGATCCAAGGGGTTTGGATTGGTGTTTACCAGGAAATTGGTGGAGAAGTCTCTCAAGGCTACCCAGGGAAGGGTTATAGTACTTGGGAGGGAGATATTTTGGGGGAAAGACAGAGTTCCCAAATGACTCATAAATGGTTGTTTAAATGATTTGGTGGTGGCAGCATACTGATCTAAGCTGGTAATTAAGCTTAGGGGTTCTCATGCAGGTCCCCACATCTGTACCCTAAAGTTCAGAGTGGAGGTGAAACCTATGACAGACTCCTTGGGCCTACACTGATTACAAAAAGCAGGCACAATAAATATTGTACAATGAAATAATAATTAAGTTCATAGGAAAATGTAACCTCATAGTAACAAACCTGAAAATAATGCACAGTACCAGCTGAAGTTTGTGGTGGTGGCTGGTAAGCGCAACAGACCCTACTTGGGGAATACAGACATACAAGCCAGCAATCTGATTAGGGTTTGTCAGAATTGTATAGTTGCAGTGCAAGAAGCAATGGAGACAATTTGAAAAGCATATGGGAATGTTTTTAAAGGTGATTGGTATTGCAAAGAAAAGCTGCAACTGAAAGTATATCCCAGAGTGTGTGCTAACCAGGAACTAAAATTCCAGTGGCACCACATATGCCAGTATGCAAGGAACTTGAACATCTGCAGAGCAGAAGTAACATAGTACTTGTAGAGGCTGGTACAGATTGGGTAAGCAGCATCGTGGTAATAAGGAAGTCACCATGCAAACTACACATCTGCATAGACCCAAAGTCACTGCACTAGGCATTGAAAAGCTGCCAATGATCATTGCCCACAATTGACGACATCTTGCCAGAACTTTCCAAAGCCAGAATCTTTATGGGCTGTGATGTGAGGAATTAATTTTGGCATATAAGCCTGGATAAAGAGTCCTGACCCCCGAACGGGTGTTTGGCTATAACTGCAGCATCTGTCCAGCTGGATTCCCGTTCCTAGTTCATGGTGGGTATGATGGAACTCCCAGAACATACCGAAACAGGGTCCACATGGCCCCCATTCCAGGTTAAATCCTGGGAGCTGGGGAATGCTGCCAACCAGTACCTTTCTCCCAAGGTGGTCAGTGGGTGTTGGAGATTCCCTGGGGGGAGAGCTACCTGGTGTCCCTCAGCAAGTGTTTTTCTGCCTTGCTGCTGGGACTGTTCCCCTTCACCATGGGCCCCATCAAGTTCCCCCACCCATTGAGACAAGTGGGCGGCATATATATACCTTACCAACCAGTGCAGATGCTGCACTTTTACTTGCTAGTGTTGACCCAGCCTCTTTCCTTGGAGTTGGAGACCCTATGTATCACAAACATCTCTCAATTTACAGCACAGTGTGTTTTATCTATGTGATCAGGCTGGCTTTTTATTTTATTTATTTATTGTCACTGTAATTATTTAGGTCTTAAACTGTTTATTACATCAGTTTTCTTGTCTGTCTCTTTAGTGTTATAAGTGTCTTTATGCCTACAATATGGAGAGACATCTGACAAGTTAGATAGGACTGCAGCAATCTGTTCACCAGAACTTTGAACTCGGGCATATAAATCCCTTGTGAGCGCCTTGTTTTTTTGCCCATTAGCCTTGTTCCCTGCTCAAAGCCTGAAGCCTTCCTGCTCTTGGGGGAAAAACAGTGAACGTAAAAGAAAACAATCTTCCAACACTAGCTATGCTGAATCAACAAGAAATCCAAACTGCTCTTAGCACAGGAGCTTCCTGATCTTATTTTGAGCATGATTTTTTGATTTATTAAATAGTCTATTTTTATAATTGTGTATTGGTTTATAAAATGCATTTTACACATGTCAGAGCAATGTACAGACAAGTCACAGCAAAAAGAATTCAATAGCTAATATGGAGGGAAAGGATCATTTTGAGTCTGATCACAAGAGTTCAGAGGGAGAAATTCACCTAGGCATGGAGGGGCAGGGCTGAGCACTGCCACCCCACGGCCTGCCTCTGGGTGGGCAGGGTAGGTTTCATCTCTCACACACTCATCTGAGGCCTGAATATGTTGTGCTTTGTGTGAGGTGTAGATTTCACCTTAAGTGAAATATAAGAATGTAGCTCATATGGAAGGCATTCCACAACAAGAGATCTTATTAAACGAGAATCCTCTATCTGCCTGTTAAACTTGGATATTGAATAGAAACTTGGAACTGAACTATGAGTGCATAATTCTCCACTGCCCTGCCATTCTGCTGTCTTTTGTAGTCATTCAGACCCATGAAAAAAGAGTGCAGCCTGGCCATAAAAGTCTATCTAATCACAACTGTAGTGTTGTACACTCACTTCGCACTCTATGATGTGTAAGGCAGTGGAAAAGCAAGGCCTACACCAGGGATTGGCAACCTTTGGCACGCGGCCCTCCAGGGCAAGCACCCTGGCGGGCCGGGCCAGTTTGTTTACCTGCCGCGTCCGCAGGTTCAGCCAATTGCGGCTTCCACTGGCCGTGGTTCACCGCTCCAGGCCAATAGGGGCTGTGGGAAGCGGCGGCCAGCGCATCCCCTGGCCCGCGCCGCTTCCCACCTGGTGTGCCGCGTGCCAAAGGTTCCCGATCCCTGGCCTACACCTTTCAAGGTTTCTCCATCAGTAGTTTTACATGTATTTATTCCAGACTCAAGATTGGTTTCGTCTTTTAAATGTGGTTTTGCAATAAGGAGGTTGATTTACTTCATGCTTTTCTACATAGTTTTATTTTTTATTATTTTAATCCTAGACTCAGCAGAAGAATTATTTCAAGGAGAATATTGTTTAAAGTTAGTAGTCACAAGTGTGCAAGGGAAACTTGGCAAGTGTAAAATACTCTGTAGACCAAATTAATCTGTGGTGTCAAGTGTTCACAATTACACAATTAAATGTTTTGCAGTTTTTCCTTCCCAAGTAGATAATGTTACCCTGGTATTCCCTGTACTTACTTCCCTAAATATAATCCAGGGAATAGTGCAGCTAACCAGTTTCTTTCCTGTTTTGCCTATAACACTTAAAGTAAAAATATCTGTTGAAAGATTTGTTTCTTCTATAAAACATATTTTTCATGTAGTTTTCAAAGTTTGGTGAATAAAGTTGCAGAATAAAACCACTTAGTTTATTCGTTCTGCAATGGAATTAAGTCTATCTATCTTTGAGCAAAACCTCAAACATTAAATAAAGGGACATTAATCAATTCAACATATGCAATATTTGGTTCCATATTTGTGGCATGTGCATTTTCATTGTTCACAATGAAATAGCTTCAAGGAAATAATGGACCTAATGTTTTCATTCAAATATAAAACATTTATAAAACTTAATGAAGGAGCATGACCTCAAATAGTTTCTAAGTGCTGATGCATAAAAACAAGAGTGTTGGAACTTTTGAATAAGTAGCTTGAAAATGAAATAAAAGTTTTATACACTTTCTTCTAACTTTAAATCTATGCATATTTCTTTAAAGAGATCTTGAATTATTAACTCTTTGAATCTTATTAAAATAAGACAAAATTTCAAAAAAAAAAAAGAATTTCAGTGAGAGTCTGAGAAAATATTGTTTTCTTTGTGTGAAAATCTGTGTGTGTGCAAAAGAAGGAGGGAGACACTGGTGAACTGGAAGGGACTTGGGTGAGCTCTTCTTTAAATGTAGTTAGCCTTTAGGGGAGAAGAGGTAAATAAGCTTTTGGGACTGATGATATTGTGGGGGATGTAGAATATTTTTCCCAGGGAATGTCACATGTACTGCTGATTGAGTGAGAACTCTTTTGAGGGAGAAACTTGTTAAAATATTGGTAACATATGATTGGAGAGAGATTAGAGAGATGTGCCCACTTTCTTAGGACTTGTCTACAATTAAAACACAACAGTGGTACAGCTGCACCCCTGTAGCATTTCAGTATAGACACTACCAATGACGATGGGAGGGGTTCTCCCATTGGCATAGGTAATTCACCTCCCTGAGAGGCGGTAGCTAGGTCACCAGAAGAATTCTTCCATCGATCTAGCACTGTTTATATGGGGACATATTTAACATCTCAGCTCAGGGGTGTGGATTTTTCATACCCCTGACCAACATAGTTAAACCGACCTTATTTTCTAGTGCAGACCAGACCATAGTCATCTTTCTTAGTATCAAAATTAAGGACAGAGTTTGACAGGAAGGAGTAACACAAGTTATTAGATACCAAACTACTGGAAAATAGATCTTTCTATAAGCTAATATTCTCATCTTTCAAGAGCATTCATTATGCATACCAGGCAGAGGAAGGGGATTGATATAAAAAGTGATGGTGACATAATATAATTTAAGTCACTTTTGCTTTCTTTTCATGTCAGATGGATTTTATCATTAAGTCATCACTTCTTTTCCTAAGCAGTGTAGGTAACTCCTTAAAAATGGGTTGTGTTTCATTTTCAGCTAAAATATTTCTTTCTTGAGCTTGAGGAAAATATATATATTAGCATGCACCTATGAGAAATTGTTTGTTTATCCATAAATGAAAAAAGAAACTATTCAAATAGAATAGTTTCTTTTCTTTTCTTTAGATAACTTGGCTGTGAAATGCATATTTATGAAACACGCACTCAAGTAAGAAGACAGCAATTAAATTTAGGGCCTTTTGGAATCAAACTTTTGCTGTTGACTTCAATGGGAGCAGGATTGGGCACTAAATATGCCTCCTTTTGAGTTAACTTTGGAAGTCAACAGTGAAGCCATATTTGTATATTGCCACTGAGTAAGGAATTCAAAGTAAATGATTTGACACAGAACAAATTGTGAAGGTCTGATGTTGTGAAATGATGAGCACCATTGGTGAGTAGGGTTGCCAAGCATCCAGTTTTCAACCGGAACATCCAATCAAAAAGGGACCCTGGTGGCTCCGGTCAGCACTGCTGACTGGGCTGTTAGAAGTCCAGTTGGTGGTGTAGCAGAGCTAAGGCAGGCTCCCTGCCTGCCCTGGCTCCACGCAGCTCCTGGAAGCGGCCAGCATTTCCCTCCAGTTCCTAGGTGGAGAGGCAGCCAGGGAAGCTCCATGTGCTGCCCTCACCCCTAGTGCCGCTTCCACAGCTCCCATTGGACAGGAACTGCCGCCAATGGGAGCTGCGGAGACGGAACCTGTGGGCACGGGCAGCACGCACCACACAGAGCTGTCTGACCACGCCTCCGCCTAGGGGCTGAACATGGCAGCCGCTTCCGGGAGCAGCACAGAGCCAGGGCAGGAAGGGAGCCTGCCTTAGCCCTGCTGTGCCACCAACCGGGAGCTGCCTGAAGTAAGCACTGCCCAGCCAGAGCCCTCACCCCAAACCCTCTGGCCAAGGTTGGAACCCCCTTCCGCACCCTAAATCCCTCCTGGATCCCGCATCCCGCACTCCCTCCTGCATCCCACACTCCAACCCCCTGCCCCAGCCCTGAGCCCCCTCCCACACTCCAAACCTCTCAGCCCTAGCCCGAAGCTCGCTTCTACACCCCAAACCCCTCATTCCTAGCCCTATCCCGGAATCCACACCCCCTGCCCCTGCCCTGAGCCTGCTCCTGCACTCCAACCTCCTACCCCAGCCCTGAGCCTATTCCCTCACTCCAAACCTCTTGGCCCCAGCCTGGAGCCCCCTCCTGCACCCCAACCGCTCATCCCCAACCCCACCCCAGAGCCCACACCCCCAGCCAGAACCATCACCCCCTCCCACATCCCACCCCACAGCCCCAACCCAGTGAAAGAGAATGAGGGTGGGTGAAAGTGAGCGATAGAGGGAGGGGGGCTGGAGTGAGTGGGAGCGGGGCCTCAGAGGGGGGCGAGGCAGCAGCAGGGCCTTTGGGAAGGGGCGGGGCCTTTGGGAGGGAACGGAGCAGGGGGCAGGGCAAGGGTGTTTGGTTTTGTGCAATTAGAAAGTTGGTAAGACTATGCGAGATGCAGAACAACCTCTGCACAGCGGACTACAGATTTCAGCTTCTAATAGAGCAAGCACTTTAGTATGTTCCTTATAGTACATGAAGCATCTCTGAAGGGCAAATAAAAGCCTCTAAAAATTAAAACGAAGGTAAATACAATGTATAGTTCTCTGTAGGCCTGCAAAGGAAAATCTAGTTGATGGCCTAAGCTTTGTTCTGGTTGTCATCTGTCTTGTTTGTTAATCTGATGAAAGGTCAGTGTCAGCTAATGCACAAATGCTCAGGATCAAGAAAATGAGCAATTTTTCAGGATTAACAGGCTGGCTACATCACCTTTCAGATTGCCCAGACTTTGAATCAAATTTATAAACCTAGGAGCTGATTCTCCATTGCCTGGGATATTGTGTAGTTGTTTTCACCTGTCAAATCAAAATGGTAGCTTTTTGTATTCACTTTACACAGCTATAAATGGCTACACAAAGGGCAAGGTGGTAGCACATCTTAGGCCACATCTATCCCCTGTGATTCCCAGCTTGTGTAGATGTACTCACACTTGCTCTCATTGAGCTAGCATGCTAAAAATAGTAATGTAGCCAGCGTGGCAATGGCAACAAGCGTCATCACCAGCCATTCCATGCATGTGTCCTTGGGGTTCAGGCAGTTTTCTACTTGGCACAGCTAGCCCGTGACACTGCTATCTGTGCTACCCCAGCTGCACTACTATTTATAGCATGCTAGCTCAAAGAGAACTAGTCTGAGTATGTCTACACAAGCTGGGAATCACACCCCCAGCTCCAGATGTAGGCATACCCATAATGTGTAAATTTCTATAATTGTGTTCGTAATGTAATCTTATTTTAAAAAAATAGAGTTAAGACATTATCATGTCACATTAATAACCCAAATCATATCCTTTCTGAACCACTTGTGGGATGTGTATGTGAAGATATAACTGTATGTCTTTATTTATTACCTAAATAATGGTCCGATTCACTAGTATAATCCAGCTTCTCTGTGCCAGTCTATTGATGTAGGGCAGCCATAAATTGAGTTTATGGCTGCTTTGTGCTACCAGATCAGTTCAAAGAAGCTGGAGCATACCAGTGAATCTGGCTTCATATATTTCTTTCACTTGTTTCCAACATCTCTTTTTCCAATTAAACTAAATGTTAAAAGCCAGACACAATTACATTATGCACTTAAATACCATTGTATTGTCACATGGTAGAAAAGTCTCCTTTTTATTGGCCCAATGTTCTTGGTACCTTTGCTTGCTATGAATAATAATAGTTAATAATGTGTGAATAACAGCTTTTCTTCATGTATGGTGGGGAGGCTAGCAGAAGGGTATTGCAGTCTCATCACACACTAATAGTAGGGGGTATGATTCCCAAAAATGTTCTATGTTGGACTAATTTTGTTTCTATCAGAATCAATGTAAAACTCACAACTGACAGCAGAGGTAGGCCAACACTGAGCACCTTTGAAAATTACACTCCTAACAGTGGCGACTCATGTATAGAGGGCACTGGAGCATCGCCCCACCATAATATGCAAGCACACATATTTTGTGCGCATGTGAGCATGTGACTAAATACAGACTGTGAACACAGCAAATCTATAGCAGGCATGTCCCTACGGCCCACACTGGTTCCCGCAGCTCCCATTGGACAGGAACAGCGAACCGTGGCCACTGGGAGCTGCGGGTGGCTGTGCCTGGGATGGTCAATGTAAACAAACTGTCTTGTGGACCACCAGAGGATTACTCTGATGGGCCATGTGCAGCCCGTGGGCCACAGGTTGCCCACCACTGCCTTAGAAGGTCCCTATTTCATGTTGATGTAGTCCTGTTTTAAGCTCTAGGTGCCTTATGGAGTGTGTATCAGGATCTACACAGGGTAGCTAGAGTACAATACTTTAGAGTTCTCTACAATTTATACATCTCCAGTCCAGGAATGTGAGAGATGGACTAGAAGGGGCCACAGTGGCTATACTGGGACCTGTGTGAACAAGCTGTTTTCAGTTGTGCAGAAGGGTAGCTCCCAGAGTCCAGGAAAGATCACCTATTGAAAGTGGATCTCCTGCCAGATAAGGAGCCTGCATCATTATGCAATGTGCTGCTATGCTGTCCCATAGTCCAGGAGGGAGACATCTCCAAGATAATGAAGGATCCACTGACTATTTGCACCAAGGAATTGCCATAATGCTCCCTGCCACAGTTGCAAAGCAGCAGGGACTCTGGTGAGTTCCCTCATGTCCTTCATTGTTGCTGATGGGAGGACTCTGACAGGAGGAGGCGCCTGAAGATAGATAAGAGCTGTTTGGCTGAAGGTTGGTGCCTTGCTGCCCATCTGCACTCAGCCAGGCTGATTGCCCAAGAGGTTCCTCTGGTGGGCAGGCTCCTCTGGTGGGCAGGCTCACAGCCTTGCACATAAAGCAGGATCTCAGCATGGAGGACACTCTGGTGGTGAGCACATACACAGGGAAGCTGGCAGACAAGCTCAGGAAATTGCTAGAGTCATGGGCAGAAACCAATTACCCATGATTGGAGGCTAGAGATAAACTCAGATACATTTTATATCCTCCAAAGCAGGACAAGGAAGCTCTGGGCTCTGAGGAAAGTAGCAGCAATTGGTGCAGAAGTCTAGAAAAATGTTCTCTGTGGAGTGAAGCTTAATTTAAAGGTTCCTGTTTAAAGGGCTGGGAGTTGGACATGAAGAACTAGGCTGCTCCCCTTCAACCTGGGGAACTCAGAGACCAGGCTCTTCGTGAAAATATACCCTCCTTTTTCCACAGAAGTGCCTCCGACCTGAGAGACTTAACTCCAACCCAAAGAGAATTACTTTCTAGCCAGTCTACTGGACAAGGAGAGTTAAAATAAAAACTCTAATAGAGCTCTAAGTATACATATGTGGTTTCAGCAAGGGCAGCTCTAATAAATCATTCTCATTTAAATTAATACTTAATCATTAGTGCTTTAGTTTGCTAATAATGTTTTATTTTACACAGCAATTAATGCAGAAGTAAGTGATGTTTTCCATTCCACTTATTATATTTCTCTTGGTTTTCATGTTATGGCATGCACATAAATAATGAGACTCCGATCTTCTATTGGTCATGATTAATTGATGACCAAATATCATAGATTAGCCAACACCTCATTTATTTCATTACATCATTTCAAATTATGGAAGTGAATGCTCCATTTACCATCAATCTCTTGTGAATAAAACTTGCAGAGAAAAACAAAAAAGTACATATAGTCCAAACATGAATCTCATTGAGATTACAGTGCATGTGTAATTTAGAGTTATTGTTAATTCACTGACATATTTTAAGTATCTCAGTAGAAATAAGTAACTCTCAGGCACTAGTGCTCTTGTTCTAAAACCCAAGCTTAGGCAAAATGCCTACAGTGGCTCCTGCTGTAGACCAGACATCCCACTATTATCAGAACCATCCCGATCTTAGGGGCTTTATTTTATACAGGCAACTACACCCACCCTCCCCCCCCCAAAAAAAAGTGTCCTGATTTTTCACACTTGCTATCTGGTCACCCTATGTAGAAGGAGCCCTCTCCATTTACCCGTACATGGCCAGTGTTTGAAGGGCATCAATCTGGCCACTATTTTACTTAAACAAGTATAAAGCAATGGCATAAGAAAATAACATGCTCCACAGTAATTTTTTAAGTGACTCTATGGCATCTTATTTTCTGTTATTCCAGTACAACAATAGTAAAGGAAAATAACCATAATGGGTAAATAAATTAACAAATGGGATGGGGGGTGGAATCCATCCATCAATTGCCTTTGTGACATATTTTTTTCATTATCAGAAAAATGAATCACCGATAAAGCATTTTGGTTAAGTAGAAACACGATTTTTATGGTATTCAGGAAACAACTAGTGAGGTAGGAGCAATGAACGGTGAGGGAGAGAAGGGGAAGAGTGTTGTGTGGGGGAGGGATGACAAATGTGAGCTATGAATAGAGTCTTATTAATTTATGGATTTAATGGGCTGAGAAATTTATACAAAGGGTTTCATTATTGGTACAATTTGGTATTGGCATTATTTGGACTACCTGTGCAATGGAGCTAGTAGTTTGCTTTACCCTTTCAATAAGGAGATAGTGTAAGCAGGGAATGGCTACTTTATGCTTAATTTAGGATGCTGAGGGCATAGTAATTTTATCCCAGAAATTATACTCTGGAAAACCACAAGCAGGCCTGGTGATACAAATCCAGGGATGTTGAATTTTAGAGAACACCTTGATTTACAGAAACAAGAGAACTACTCTGCCTCTCTGTGCCCCACACTAGTCCTCTGTGGAGTTAGGGACCTAGGCTATGGGAGGGGCCAACCTGGGTTGGGAGAGAGAGGAGACCTGGGGAAATGGATGCTTGTAAGTAAGAGAAGAGGGTATTTAGGCACCTAACTCATTGAATTCAATGGGAATTAGGCATCTAAATACCTTGGGGATGTGGGACTCAGTGATCAATGAATTACATATTCATTAATTAAAATACAGTGGTACATATTCTTTCTTCCAGATGAGCTGTGCTTGGTGCAGGACCAGGCTGGAAGAGGGAAGGTGGTTTATGCTTCTCAATAAGTTGAGGTTCTGCTTTATTTTGGGCTGGCAGCCAACAGTGCCAAATGGCCTTTTACTTGCAGCTGGGAAACAGCCAGACACAGCTGTGTCCTTGCTACTCTCTTCCTCTCATCCATTGCTGGGGGCACAAAGGAGTGGCATAGAAGCCACTCCAATTATCTTACTTCATGGGAAGAATCCCCAGTGCAGTTGGCTGGATGCCTGTCAACTACTTCTTCTAGAACCAAGGTTCCTTTTTATGAGACGGTTCCAGAGTGCTGAGGGACAGAGGCAGTTGTATTGATGCTGACTTGGCCAGTGTCAATTTAGGTGAGGCAGGGGGAGGATGTGTAAATAGCATCCATTTCCCCAGGTCTCCTATCCCTCCCAACCCCACGTTGGCTTCTCCCATAGCGTAGGTCCCTAACTGCATGAAGGACTAATGTAAGGTTTAGGGTGCAGGGAATGATACTCTAGATCAGGGATCAGCAACTTAGAGCAGGTTTGTTTACCTGCTGCGTCCGCAGGTTCGGCCGACTGCAGCTCCCACTGGCCGTGGTTCGCCGCTCCAGGCCAATGGAGGCTGCGGGAAGTGGCAGCCAGCACATCTCTCGGCCCGCGCCTCTTCCTGCAGCCTCCATTGGCCTGGGACAGCGAAGTGCGGCCAGTGGCGATTGGCCGAACCTGCAGATGTGGCAGGTAAACAAACCCTGCTCTAGAGGTTACAGCCTCTGAATTTTTGCCATACACCTAGTACACTCCCTCCTGCATAAGTAAATTCCAGATGCCTTACTGATTTTTCTGTTAATCATATTATTCCTTGTTCTTTACCTTTTTATAACTATGAGTTTAGTTACTGTAAAATGTGTAAGGAATATTTGTGCAGATTTGGATTTGTGATATATTCATCACTTGGAAATAGTTTGGCATGATGCTGGGTTCCAAAAAAAAATGTGTGTGCTAGACCCTTGCTATAATGCAGAGGGTTTTGGAATTATACTTTCTTCAGAGTTTGGAGAGACCTGTAACTTGAAAACTGAAGCACACTTAAACATGTAAAAGATGCAGTATTTTTAGATCACTTTTCATTGTCTAGTCAAATCTTTATTGTTCTAATAGTTTTTCTTCTGCTCCAGATTTATGGAAGGCCATTTCTGGAGCAGCAATAATCTCCTCCATTAATTTCAGAAATCAAATTACTCTCTTTTGCTCTGCATAACTATGTTATTGAGACATTGCTTAATTGAAAAATGTGTTGTATTTCAGTTAACCCCATTGTTATAGCACTCTCTGAAACAATGAGTAATTTGTGAGATTCCTAGAGTGGGGAAGCTTTGCAAAGGTCCAGAAGCTGTGTACCAAGATAAATACTGTGTCCTAAGATATTTAGAAAATGATAATGCAAACCAAGAAATAATATAAATAGGAAGGGAATAATACATTCCCTGGCTGGGAATGCGTAGAGCCATGAAAGAGGTAATTTAGAGGGGAAATGTATTTGACTTCCCCGTATGAATAAATCACTGTTCTGCAAGATTGAATATCTTTTCTGTGGTTGGCATCCTATGTTCATAACATTATTGTTTATATATAGCAGAGACAGAACATTGGACAACTGAACTGCTGTTTAATTGAGAAATCTAACGTATGTTAAAAAATTTTACTATAGCAGTAATGCATAATGTGGGGTGCATAAGAAGAGCAAGTGCATGTATGTCCCAAGTGTGTAAAAATGAGGCTGACAGCTGAATGCTTTCTGCCATCCAAAATGTACATTAATATCCCAATTCAGCAGAGCATTTAACCACCTACTTTACTTTAAACATGTACTTAAATATTTTGTTGATAGGGATAGACTTACACACATTCCTAAGCTTTTCTGCATCTGATCCCAATAATTATTAATCTCACCATTTTTTATTTCATTTTTTAAATTAAACAATATTTTTGGGAATGAAGAATGCACCATAACATTCCACCATTGAAAATAGTTCCCAGTACAAGAAATATTAGGGAACCAGTTATAAGCAGGTTTTCCTTACCCGTTATTGATGGTTAACTTTCTTTTTAATGCCTTTCTCTCATCCACAACACTTTAACCAGAAGTTTATGGCCTAACAGGCATTTCCCACTCACTAAATTTTATATGGTCAGCAATCTCTGCCTTAATGTTTATACAATAGCTCACTACTTTCATTTACCGCTCTTGTTTGGCCCCTGTGCCATGCCCACACTTCCTCCCTTCATTTTTTCCTTGATTCACTTTTCCCATAAGTTGCTCCATGCTATTTCTTATGTTTCCCCCATCTCTGTAATGTCTTCTCTGCTCCTAACTGCCACTCTGATCCTTTCCCCACAGTCCCTCAAACAACTGTCCTCTAATTCATAAACATAACCAAAGTAAAATTTGTGTGTCACATCCTTCCTCCCACTCCTTCGTCTCTACGTTCTTTATATAGGTTGTAAGCTTTTCAGGGCAAGACTTGCCCTTTTCAATACATTGGGGAAGTGCATAGCTCACTTTTGGGTGTGATATAAATAACAAGTGATGATGGTGATGATAATGATGATAACGATGATAAGGATGGAGAAGAACAGATGTGCCATACTGCCTTCTGTTCCATTCTGTTTCAGCTTTGGAAATGTGGTACATCTTCTATACATAACAATTTTTAGTACGTGTTCAGCAAAGATACAGCAGTTCCCCATGTGACCAATCACTAGGCAGTTCCCCCATGATCTTCTTGAGCTTTTCGTTTTGAATTCTTACTCTGGGTGTGAGGAGAATGCCTGGGTTTGCCACTCCAAAGAGAGGCCAAGAGTTTTTCAAAGAGAACATACACACTCCCTCGTGTTCACTTGGATCTCAGAGAACTGGCAGATCCAAGGGGCATCAAAGGCAAGACTCCTGGCCCCTGCACTTGCTACCTGCACTATGGCTTCCTGTGGCTCCTCTTGCAGAATCCATGTTACCAGCATTTCTGGATTTGCTGCTGGCTTAGAGCAATTTTCTTTCTAGTGGAAAACATTTCCCAGGATGGTGGATTGGGGCCTAGAGTTGTGACTGTTAGGCAGCTAAAATAATACTGGTCTACAATTTTTGAGAAGTCGTCTGCTTCAGAGATAAAATGTGCTATTTATTATGTATTTTGATGTGCTGAATTCAAATATGACAATTAAAACAACTGATTGGCTACTGTTTCTAAGATATTTAAGTTTTTACATTTTATGTCTATGTATATTGTGTAGATAGTAGAGTTTTAATCATAAATTGTAAACCTAGGTCTTTTCATGTGTTTATGGTTGCTTTACATGATAATATTTCACTTGTCCTGTTTATGTAACACTTTAAAAATCAGCCAAAGGGTTATATAGATAAAATTTATTATGAAACAAAAGGCAAAAAACTATTATGTACATAGTTTAGTCCTATTCAGTGTCTACTTGGCACTTCTTGGCTTGTCTCTTGTATTCATTAAATAGAACATCTCTTGTCACTGTCCAGTAATAGTCTACAAGCATTGATGGGCTCCATTTGCCCGGATAGCATTTCTCCATTGTTGCAATGTCCTGGTGAAATCGCTCGCCGTGCTCGTCGCTCACTGCTCCGCAGTTCGGTGGAAAAAAATCTAGATGAGAGTGGAAAAAATGTATCTTTAGTGACATGTTGCAACCAAGGCTTTTGTATGCCTTGAGGAGGTTTTCCACCAACAACCTGTAGTTGTCTGCCTTGTTGTTTCCGAGAAAATTTATTGCTACTAACTGGAAGGCTTTCCATGCCATCCTTTCCTTGCCACGTAGTGCATGGTCAAATGCATCATCTCGAAGAAGTTCATGAATCTGAGGACCAACAAAGACACCTTCCTTTATCTTAGCTTCACTTAACCTTGGAAATTTTCCACGGAGGTACTTGAAAGCTGCTTGTGTTTTGTCAATGGCCTTGACAAAGTTCTTCATCAGACCCAGCTTGATGTGGTGGTAACAAAATCTTCATTCAACAAGTGGTGGATGCTGAACACTTTTCCTCCCAGGCTCCAATGACTGTCGGAGTGGACAATTTTTCTTGATGTAGAATGAATCTCTTGCACGACTATCCCATTCGCAGAGAAAACAGCAGTACTTTGTGTATCCAGTCTGCAGACCAAGCAAGAGAGCAACAACCTTCAAATCACCACAAAGCTGCCACTGATGTTGGTCATAGTTTATACACCTCAAAAGTTGTTTCATGTTGTCATAGGTTTCCTTCATATGGACTGCATGACCAACTGGAATTGATGGCAAAACATTGCCATTATGCAGTAAAACAGCTTTAAGACTTGTCTTCGATGAATCAGTGAACAGTCTCCACTCAGCTGGATCGTGAACGATGTTGAGGGCTGCCATCACACCATCAATGTTGTTGCAGGCTACAAGATCACCTTCCATGAAGAAGAATGAGACAAGATCCTTTTGACGGTCATGGAACATGGAAACCCTAACATCGCCTGCCAGTAGATTCCACTGCTGTAGTCTGGAGCCCAACAACTCTGCCTTACTCTTGGGTAGTTCCAAATCCCTGACAAGGTCATTCAGTTCACCTTGTGTTATGAGGTGTGGTTCAGAGAAGGAGGATGGGAGAAATGTGGGTCCTGTGACATTGATGGTTCAGGACCAGAAGTTTCATCCTCTTCCTCGTCTGACTCAAGTGAGAATGATTCTGGTGCATGAGGAGCCGGCAGTTCTTCTCCGTGGGGTACTGGGCGTATAGCTGATGGAATGTTTGGATAAAGCACAGTCAACTTTTTCTTCTTTGACCCACCTTTCCCAACTGTAGGCACCATGCAGAAGTAATAATTGCTGGTATGATCTATTGGTTCTCTCCAAATCATTGGCACTGCAAAAGGCATAGATTTCCTTTTCCTGTTCACCACTGGTGAAGATTTGTTCCACAAGTGTTGCAGCATATGTGTGGGGCCCACCTCTTGTCCTGATCTCCAATTTTGCAGCCAAAATACAGGTGATAGGCTTTTTTAACCATAGTGGTTATACTGCGTTTTTGGGATGCAAAAGTCACTTCACCACAAACATAGCAGAAGTTATCTGCACTGTTCACACAAGTACGATCTCTGCTCACTTTGGCTAAACAGAAATGTGTCCCTTTGCAAAATCAAACACTGACAAATAAGAGAGCACGACACTGTATGATTTCTAGAGCTGATCTAGGGCAATTTGTTCAGCAGAGGGATGTAAGCTTCGTTATGATTGCATAATCCATGACTTCTAGGAATACAATGATGCAATTCATATCATGTATGACGCAGTACCAGCTTCAGATTGCATCATTCATTGTTTTGCCTAAAAAGCAAGTACTGTCCAAACCCAGTCATAGATTTATTCATAGATCCAGTCAAAGATGTATTTTAGTCATTTCCGGTTTAAATTGAGATCCCTTCCCTTTACAACTCACTTATCCTCCGCCATTCCAAAGTCAAGGGTCGTATATACAGACCCAATAGTATATCTTGAAAACTAGAGCCAATCAACAATTTTAGGCATAATTTTCATTCTCAGTGATCCAGAATTAGTAAAGTTTGACTACATTTATTGCAGAAGCATTTGGCTGTAGCGCAGTGTAATCATAGGAACAACCCTGGGATACCCAAAGCCTGAGTTCAGTGCCTAGGCTCCTAGGTAATGAATGGGGGAAGTTATGCCCTGAGAAAGTGATGCAAGTTTGTGGTTAAACATCTGCCAGTGACTGTATCTTAAAATATCCAAGCCTGGTATCTGTTCTATGTTCCTGCAGTTGCCTGGTATTGTTATGTACCAATCTGGAGTATCCCACTCTAGAGCAAGCTCTTCCCTGTTCCCCAAAATCCAGGGTAACTGTCAGGCAATTTTATCTATGCTAAGGGTGATAGGCCTACTTTACTTATGCTACCTTGCTTAAGCTAATGTCTTTCAGGATGCAGGCCTGTAGGTTCCAGGCATTACTGCTGAGTAAAATAAAAGGCTAACCTAGCTCTATGGGCTCCAATTCTCTCCCTGGTGAACAGTTTTCTCAGCCCAGATGTATGCTTCATGGTATGACCCTAGGTCATTTACCATGATATCCATGAAGATCATCTTTGCATGACAGGTAGACATCATGTTCATGATGTAGATTTGATGACTGTATACATGGTGGTGCATCTTGCTGTTTTTTTAAAATGTTTATTTAAGTTCCATGTACAATCCTGAGCATGTATGGAAAGAATCACAAGATGTCAGGGTTGGAAGGGACCTCAGGAGGTCATCTAGTCCAATCCTCTGCTCAAAGCAGGACTAATCCCCAGACATATTTTTGCCCCAGATCCCTAAATGGCCCCCTCAAAGACTGAACTCACAACCCTGGGTTTAGCAAGCCAATGCTCAAACCACTGAGCTATCCCTCCCCCACAGTGGAAAAGCTACTGTCTGGTAGAATTGTATCATGTTTCATGTCTGGGTCAGAGGGGAATAGGATGTATTCTCCCACATGGTTGATGAGGACCACCAGGAACTGTTGTAGTACCCTGGAGATCAGAGACGGGTAATGATGGTGCTCTGAGTGGCAATTCTTTAGTAAGATTCCAAGGACAGTATGCCATACTGTTGATCCATGTGGAAGTGGAGAGTGCGTGGCTTCTGCAAGTGGGGGGTAGAGAGATTGTCCTGGAGCACATCATGTAGGTTCAGTAGTGTATTTGGTTCCAGGTAACACTGCGTACATACCTGCCAAGAGGACCCATGAAGTTGCAGCAGGGTTGGTAGACTCAAGAAGGAGCTGTATGCTGGCGCTGGGGCTCAAGTGTGTCTGCCCTTTGCCTCTGTGCATCCTTCTGCTGCGAGGACGTGATATATCTTGACTTTAGCAAAGCTTTTGATACGGTCTTCCACAGTATTCTTTCCAGCAAGTTAAAAAAGTATGGATTGGCTGAATGGACTACAAGATGGATAGAAAGCTGGCTAGATCATCAGGCTCAATGGGTAGTGATCAACCACTCGATGTCTAGTTGACAGAGTGCCCCAGGGGTCTGTGGGCCAGTTTTGTTCTACATCTTCATTTATGATCTGGATGATGGGATGGATTGCACCCTAAGCAAGTTTGCAGATGACACTAAGCTGGGGGGAGAGGTAGATACACTGGAGGGTAGGGATAGGGACAGAGTGAACTAGTCAAATTGGAAGATTGGGCTAAAAGAATCTGATGAGGTTCAACAAGGACAAGTGCAGAGTCCTGCACTTAGGACGGAAGAATCCCATGCACTGCTACAGGCTGGGGACTGACTAGCTAAGCGGCTGTTCTGCAAAAAAGGACCTGAGGATTACAGTGGACGAGAAGCTGGATATGAGTCAGCATTGTGCCCTTGTTGCCAGGAAGGCTAATGGTATAATGGGCTGCATTAGTAGGAGCATTGCCAGTAGATCGAGGGAAGTGATTATTCCCCTCTATTTGGCACTGATGAGGCCACATCTGGAGAATTGCATCTAGTTTTGAGGCCCCCACTACAGAAAGGATGTGGACAAATTGGAGAGAGTCCAACGGAGGGCAATGAAAATGATTAGGGGGCTGGGGCACATGACTTATGAGGAGAGGCTGAGGGGACTGGGCTTATTTAGTCTGCAGAAGAGAAGAGTGAGGGGGGATTTGATAGCAGCCTTCAACTACCTGCCGGGGGATTCCAAAGAGGATGAAGCTCGGCTGTTCTCAGTGTGGCAGATGACAGAACAAGGAGCAATGATCTCAAGTTGCAGTGGGGAAGGTCTAGGTTGGATATTAGGAAAAACTATTTCACTAGGAGGGTGGTGAAGCACTAGAATGGGTTACCTAGGGAGATGGTGGAATCTCCATCCTTAGAGGTTTTACAGGTCAGGCTTGACAAAGCCCTAGCTGGGACAATTTAGGTGGGGGTTGGTCCTGCTTTGAGCAGGAGGTTGGACTAGATGAACCTTCTGAGGTCTCTTCCAACCCTAATCTTCCTTGATTCTATGATTCTATGAACCTGCACCCCATTTAGTCTGCTATCTCCCTATATTGCTTTCTCTCTGTCTCTCTCTCTCTGACATATTTGATACATTTCATACTCACGCTACACTTCCCTGTGGTCTCCTGGATTTTATGTGTAGACTGGGAGGCCCAACACCTATCGGCGGCCTGCATTGCACTCCCTTTACTGCAGTGGGAGGGGAGGGGTGTGTGGCGTCAGGTGTTAGACAAGGTCTGAACTTACTGGATGGGGCCTCATTGGCAAGCTAGGGGGGGTGGCCACCTATCCCCATGATCCCCATGTGCTTTGTGTATTGTCTGGGTCTTACAAAATGTAGGCATCTAGGGATCTTTAGCAGTGAAAATGTAGATGCTTACTGAGTTTAGGTGCCTACAGGGTTATGTGGAGGGAAGGGCAGTCGGGCCAAAACTGGGAATTTAGGCCTGGATGCACAAAACGGGTTAAGCCCCTAAGTCCCATTTTTAGCCACCTAAGTCTTTTGTTGGAATGGGAAGTACAGGGCATATTGCACGTAGAGTGTCACAGTACTACACAACCCCTTGTTAACTTTAGATCTTTAGATGATAAACTTATTTTTATATGTACCCATGCTCTTTGAATACACTTTCATGATTTTAATATTTAATGAGCACTTCCATCGTGACACATTAATTTACTCTGAATTAGAAACATACAAATTTTATGAACTCTTGCCTTGTCAAAACATTTTATCAACAATTATGAAGTCTTTGCTGCATGTGAAAGAGAAAACATATGTCCAAACTTTAATGCTAGTATATTATTTTTATACAAAAATGTGACTCATACCCCAAATTTCTGTGAATTCATTGCCAAGACCCAAGTAAGGTGGATTAGCCTGATTGTCTTAATTAACCTTGAGACAGAAACATTTTTATGCACAGAAATCTTTTTGGGTGAACTTTAATAAAATATAAGTGCCCTGATTATCATAACTTTTTTTCAATGTTAGCTTGTATGTAAATTCATCTTATGTAAGCATTTATAAGCTCTATAATGTATCCTTCCTCTTAATCAAATCATGCAGACCGTCTTTGAAGAGGCATAGAAATTACATGCATGTCACACACAAAAAGTTCTTGTAGTTATTGCCAAAGAAGAATTAGAAATAAGTTAACATCTCATACCTTAAAGTAAATTAACTTCTGTTAGTTCTGACTTGGCTATTGAGAGCCATATCATCCTCTCCACCTATGTAGGAGGAGGAGATAAAATACCAGCAGATCTGGTAAGTTCTGCCTCTGCTGAATTCTTCTTCCTGCTTATTCCACGCTTGCAGTGTGGGCTGCATCATTCGGTGGGGAAAGGAGATGGGGCCTGGTTGGGGTCAGGAAATAGGAAGGCTGTATGAGAGATGGCCTCTATATGGCATTGTCTCCTCTTCCAATTGGAGGATTTCACTAGGTAAATTGATGGTGAACCTGTAACCATTTCCTTCCCTGCTTTCCCTTACCGCACTGTGGAGACAAAGTTGTTCTGGAGCAACAGACAGTCCTTTGTAAAATGAGTCTTGCAGAGGCCACGTTACTCAGAGGAGAGAGTGTGCTAGGAGGAATTGGGAGAGAGAGAGCGAAAGGAGGCATTGAATATTCATTTACATAGATGGGCATGCCCGTGTGTCTGCATGGATTCCCCAGAGTCCATGGCTTCCTCCTGTGACCCTGCCGGGAACAATATGGTTGAAACACTGGAATTTCCTATTTTCTTATGTGTGAGAAACCTATGTAAGGGACATATAGGGACATAACTTGTTAGTAACACTAGTTAGTTTTACCAATTTCACAATGTAAGTCTGAACTTGATAGTGCATCATGTTACATAACGCTAAGTTAGAGACTTTCCCTGCTCTTGGTGATCCTGGGTATTGTGGGGCACTGTGGTGTCAGCCACAGGAATTGAGAGCAAGAAAACTGCTTCTTCTGTGCTCTCAATTTCCCCCTTACCCCACTAGCACCCAGGCAGCTTGGAGCGGAAGCTATCAGACTCATATGCAAAGGAGTGAAAAACAGGGGATGAAGTGGATGGGAAAAGGGACAAGATAGGGGTACTGGAACAGGAGCCAGGGCAAAAGCAGAGCGGGCAGATTACTGACAGGTGAAATGGAAACAAGATGGGAGGAAAGGAGCAGAAACATAAGGAAGAGAAAAGATGGAACCAATGGAACAACTTACGGTTGGGTCATGATGGATTCTCCATCACTGACAATTTTGAAATCAAAATCAGTTGATTGTCCAAAAGCTATGCTCTAGCAATTCTTTTTGGGAAGTTATGTGGCCTATGTTATACAGGAGGTCAGACTAGATGATCACAATGGTCCCTTCTGGCCTTTTATCTATGAATAAGTAGAAGCTGTGGAGTGAAGGAGGATAAGAGTGTGAATCAGAGCTTGGGACAGGGGCAATGGGAGGGAAATGGACAAGAGTAGGGACCAGCAGGGTAAGGGAACAGGAGCTGGGAAGAAAGGGAGAATCTGGAGGGGATGGGCTCAGAAGAGACACACACCCCTCCAGAATCTGGAATTGAATCTAGCAATCCTGAGTCTCAACATTCCTTTGCTGTCTAGCAAATAGCTGTGAAACTCACTGGTAAACTGTGAGTCTCTCTATCCTCTTTAAGTAGCATGCCCACAGAGAAGATAGCCTTCTATTGGCACAATTTACTCATTTAGTGTAGTGGTAGAGAACTGTGCTGCAGATCCCAGCCCTCCTGATGACCCATAGAGGGTGGAGGACAATATGGTTCCATATGATGGACATTTTGATTTTTCAATTTTTTTTAAACTTGCATCCAAAAAACTATGTTAAAAGAATATTAATGTTTCAAAGTTAACCACTTAAAAGTTAGGAAATGCCTGAATTAAATTACCCATGCAACCTTAATTAGATCCATTTGTGTGTATGCATTATGATATAGTCTTTAATTACATGAGTACATACTATTCTTCCCATAGGACTTCTGGCTCCTTCAGTGCACAAGATGGAAGTACAAGGAGGCAGAATTAAGCTTTTTATGGGGAACTGTAAATCTGTCATTTCTGAATTTCTGGGTTTCCTTGCAATGTAAATAACTTTTTTTAACACTGTGGTTTTGTGGCTTTATTTGTAATATCAATGTATCTATCATGTGTCTATCTATGATAGATAGATCTTTGCAGAGATGAACTGATTGGTTTATATGCCTACCACTGCTCTTGCTAAATGGAATGAGATCTGTTTAACTATGCATAAACCCTGTGGCCTGTAATGAATAAGAAGAAAAGACGCCTAGAGTTGCTTCAGAATGCCAGGTGAACAGAGGGGCCTGGATTCATAATAGGACTTAGGTGTTGCAACATTAAACATTGCAAAGCTAACCTTCTTGGCCATGGGCAGCGGGATAAGCTTTCCCTCGGGGAGGCTAGCTCCCCATCCTGCCTCTTCTGCCCATGGCCCTGCCCACACTCCAGCCCTGCTTCACCTCAGGCTTGGCACCCTCCCTGGCTCAACCTCCTCCCCAGGGACATCCCTCCTCTCCTTCCCCCCCTTCCTGCTCGGCCCCCATGCCACTGCTCGCTGGTCCCTCCTCCCCTGCTCAGCCCCCTCCCCGCGTGTATCCCTGCTGTCCTTCCCCCCTCCCCGCTTGCCCCCACCCGCTGCCTCTTGCCACATGCTGTCCCTCCTCTCTCCCCCCCTCCCTGCTTGACTCCCAGCCACCATTTGTCATGTCCCTTCTCCCACCAGAGGAGGGACCAGCAAGCGAGGGGGGTGGCGGCGAGCAGGGAGGAGAAGAGGAACCAATGAGCAGTGGCAGGGACCTCCTGAGAGGGGTGGAGAGTGCTGGAGAGGAGCAGCCAGGTGGAGGATGCTGAGCTTTTATATGTGCCATGCAGGTTTCCGGGCAGCTGAGGAGACAGTATCTGCTACTCAGCTTCCTGGGTTCATCAGTAATCTCCCTGGGGAGTCCACAGGACCTGGGAAGCTGAGTAGCAGATATCGCCTCCTCAGCCGCCTCCTCAGCCACCGCTGCATGGCATATAATAAATAAGCAAAATCTTCCTGCAGAAGCCCATTCCCAGAAGGGAGGGGACGCAGTGCGGCTACCACATCCCAGGCATCCAGCAGCAGGTGTGGTGTACCCACCACCCATGACCTAGGTGCTTAGAAAATCACTAGAACAATGTGATCCACAAAGCTTGAGTTAGGCATGCAGGCTCCCTATAAAACACATAGGGAGAGATAGGTGCCTTAGAATGGCATCCACAAAGCCACAAGGTTAGGATGTAAGCTGCCTAAGCTAGCCAGTGGGAGATGCTGATGAGAAGAGGGTGTCCTAAGCCCTGCTCTTCTCATGGAGATAAGCCTCTAAGTCCAGGCTGAGTCTAAGGGAGGAGCCTATCTCTGCCTGACAACCACTAACTAGCCTACCTGATCAGACCCAGCAGGTGATGTATTAGACACTCCTCCACCTATCTTCCCTGGTTTGTGGATTGCTCTGGAGCTCAGGTGGGACATAGGTGCCCGGATGCCCGAGGGATGCAGCAACTTAGTCACCTAGGGAATTTTACCGCAAACACATATGTGTCCAGTGAGTTTAGACGCCTACAGGTTTAGGCAGCAGATTGTGGTGGCACCTAGAAATAGGACTGAGGCACCTAAATCTGGAGGTTTGGCACCTAAGTACCTTTGTGGATCCAGGCCAGACTCCATAAGGCTGTGAGCTGTCTGCCGGCATCTGTTGGTGAGCAAAGGGAACTGACTGAATGGGCCGGGCTTATTTGCATTCTATTATGTGATAGTTTGAGTCTTTTGGTCAAAATTAGATTATGTTTTAAGTTTAGTAGTACTAAATCATTACTGTCCCTGTCTGGTAATGAAAGAGAACTGTGCCAAATGTGCCCATGGGTGAGGGGTCAGCCTAATAAAAATTACAGCCTGGCATGGTTTGGTAGCAAAGCCTGGCCCAGCTAAAAAGAGAGAGAAAACACTCTTCTAGTTGGTATACATCTCTGCTGGCAAAGGGTTCTATCTGGGGACCCATATGCTACTGATCCCCGTCTGAAGAGTTTGTGAGGAAATTTTGCTGAAGCTGGAGAGAGCAGCAGTCTAGCTGCACAGCTCTACTAAGAGTTTCCAGTAAATAAAAACTGTAATCACTACAGTTGGGTTAGATGCTAGAGCCCTTGGAACAGACTAGTCAACACTCCCCTTTAGGGCTTGGAGATGGATCTACCTGAACTCTCGACTCTGCCAGCCCTGGACAACAAAGAGTGAGTGGGGGGGCTGGTGCTGGGGAGGAGGGAGATTGCTATTGAAAAAGCATATTACCTTGTTGGATGCTCACAACCATGAGATGACTGAATTTAAGGCTATTGCCAACACACCCTGAAGGGATGGAGCGAGTGTAGGAGTTTTACATAACAGATATATATTATTGCTGGTTTTCTCAAGTTTATTCTGTGTCCCCTTTGCCCTCACTAAAATTATCTTTATTTTGTACAATGGGCTCACTGCTATAGAGTGGGGAATTATTGCCTATCAAGGACACCCAGGTGGATATTAGCGCTCAAGCCAGTGTTTGTTAAGTTTTCAAAAGGATATTCGAACCTGGACGTATTTGCTGCCAAAAACATGTAGCTGAAGAGCTATATATGTTTCATATGCATTATACTTCTAATAGCTAATGGAGGGCAGCAAAATGTCAGGGATGAAATAAGTGGTCATAGATTTTGTGTGTGTATTCGTATAGATTTTAAGTGTTTATGTTTGTCTTTTTTGCTTCGTTGCCTGTTTATAATGAAATCACGAACCTAATCCCTCTCCCATTGGAGCAAATTGTAAACCTCTTGACTTCATTTTCAATTAATACTCATTAACATAGATTATGTATGAGAATTCTTATAACATAGAAGCATGTTTCAGCACTCTACCAACCTCTAGCCATTCATCTTTATAAGGAGATAAAAGGGATAGACAGAGAGAAGAGTTTGAGAGGCAAAGATTGGCAGTGAAATGCACTTGACAAACCCTACAGCAGCAACACACATTTGGACTTCTCTACACTTACCAAGCTCCAAGTTCATCCTTCTCTATTGACAGTAATTCAGTTCTTGCTCCTGGTGAACCCTTTCTATTTGTAATTAAGCATGTTTATGTGCTAGGTCTTACGTTTTTTCTATCCAGCTATAACTAAATAATTCAAAGGACTTTAAAAAAATAAAACCTTTGTAGGTTTATTAAAGTCGTGGGAATCTTGCCTGATTGGAAAAGTATCATGTGTTCAGGAAATGATCAAAGCCTTTCATTTGTGGTCATTTATTTAGTGTTTTGCTATCTGGCAATATGATTCAACCTATTGTGGCAAAGTGGACTGTTTATACCATCTGTTTTAAACATTCAACAGGATGTATTACATTGGAAATTCTTTTTCACCCCCCTCATTTACTCAATTGCACCTCAAAATGACAAGTCTCTACTTCCAGTCACAACAATGGATTCTTTGGTTTGCCATCTAGTGCAGTATCAAAAGGGTAATGTAACAGCTATCTACTACTGAATTATTCCTGTAATTTCAACTGAATGAGACTAACACCCAAACCACCTTTACCTGACCATTGGAGTACAGTATTTTTTTTTTTAAATATTGCATAAAATATCCTCTCCTTATTAGCTAAAGTGAAATGTGAGTGTTGAATGTATTGATACAGAGCTTTTGGTTTCCTAAGCAACAGGAACCAGGTGAAATATTTCTGTATTTCTCTCTGCTTCATTTGTTGCTCTATAATGTACAGTTTATAGAAAAGAGTAGGACTTGGGATCTTGACTGAATTTACAAATTAGTTGTCAGTAGAGGTGCAAAAGATTTAGCGTTTTCAATTTCCAGGGAGAATATTTTCTTCAGTTTCATAGGTTTGCACCAACCTGGATTTCATTGCCCATCACACAAAATTTCAAAGCCAGACTCAGTCAAAACTGCTGAGTTTTTCCTGGTTTCTTCCCAATGCAAAGTCACAAAACTAGAGCTGATCTGAATATGCTTTGTCAAAAAGATTGTGGGAGAGAGAGATTCTTATCTTGGTGTCCAGAGCACTGGACAAAGCTTTTCATCTTATATAACACTGATTTAAGCAGAGTAAGGACCTGGGCCAACCTCTTGCAAGATACCAGATCAGACCTGTGCTCTTACCACTGGATTGTAATGTGTCTCTAGCTCAGACTTGCATTCATTTTCACAAAACCATTCAAAAGCGTTTGGGGGGGGGGATTTTTGTTTTGTTTGGTCCCATGTATAACAAAAACAAATTTTGAAATTGTGAAAGTTGCCATGAAATGGAATTGTCACTCTCCAGTCAGCTCTGCATAGAACCGTACACAGGGTCATGTTTATTGAAACTGAATTCACACTTATTTAGTCCAGACTCACCCAACAGATTTATTACATTTAGCAAATATTTGAAATCTTGCTCTGAATTTCTAGTTCTTATTGAAACCCCAAACCAGGCAAGGGTCATATGTTTTAGGGTTTTGTTGTTGCAAATATTTCATGCAGTTTCTAATTATTATTGTGGCTGTGTTTGAAGCTCCAAATTTCTACAGGCTGAAATTTCAGCTCCATAGGTCCCAATTTTTAAAAGAGTCATACAAATGAGTTAATTTCATCAACTCCCCTCTCCTTGTATGCAGAGTCCAGGTACCCTTTACAGCAGTGGTTCTCCATCAGGGGTACATGTACCCCTGGGGATATGCAAAGATCTTCTAAGGGGCACATCAACTCATCCAGATATTTGCTGACTTTTACAACAGGCTATATAAAAAGCACTAGTAAAGTCAGTACAAACTAAAATTTGATACAGACAATGACTTGTTTATACTGCTTTATATACTATACACTGAAATGTAAGTACAGTATTTATATTCCAATTGATGTATTTGATAATTATAAGGTAAAATGAGAAAGGAAGCAATTTTTCAATAATAGTGTGCTGTGACCCCTTTGTACTTCTATGTTTGATTTCGTAAGCAAGTCGTTTTCAAGCGAGGTGAAGCTTCGGGGTATGCAAGACAAATCAGACTCTTGAAAGGGGTACAGTAGTCTGGAAAGGTCAAGAGCCACTGTTTTACAGCATTTTTCCAAACCAGTTTCAAATTGCTTCATTTTTGCCCAACCCCACCATAGGTATAGGGGCTGGGAGCTTAAAAGAATTAGGCATTCAACACTCATTGGAATTCTATGGGATTTGTGGAGACAACATATTTAGTGTATTTTTTTAAAAAACTAGTTATGAACAATAACCTATAATATCTTTGACTGCTAATGAATGTATCCAACCTTTTCTAGGTAGTAGGGGAGAGGTAGGACCTGTTAGTTGTAGGGAAAGGCCATATAGAGACTGAAAGAGTGTTGTGGGCCTCTAAAGATGTAAATTTAGGCACGCTTTGAATATCCATTGAAAAGGATGCTGAACTTCTGAAACAGAGTAAACAAAGTAACAAGGAGTAAACATCATAATAACTTCCAAAATGGCTTTTTGTTCCTAGTTTCCATTTGGCTAGATTGGATTGCCACTAGTTAGAGAGGGTGGAGTGTGAAGGCAGACAATGAAAAGACATGTAAGCCTGTTAAATATTTAACTGTGGAGAAATAACTTTTTAAAAATACATTTAAAAAGAAACAAAGAACAGATAAACAAATCAATTCTATTGCATAGACTCTAAAGAGAAATGAATAAGATCCCTAGTGGTACAGTTGGGGATTGCTATTATCAGGAATAAGTGAACTGGTTCGCCGAAAATATGAACTTCCACTGCATGCCCCTCAAACACATACAGATACCCAGACCTTCTCCCACCCTCCGAACCTTTGAGGTTCTGAAAAATTCAGTTAAGGAGGCCAACCTTTCGCTCCCAGGATTTTTGTTTTAATCTGTGTTTTTATGGGCATGGGGGGAGGGATTTTAAAGTATAGCAATGCAGTCAGGGATGGGATTTCCAGAGTGCCTTGAATTTTTTAAGTCGCAGAGCAGCAGGATGTAGAGGGAGGGGAGCACAGGGTATCTCTGCAGTTCAATGGAGGAGCTGGCTGTCTCCCACTGTGAGGCTCTAATTATAGAGAAGGAGCCACACATCCTTGCTAACAAGACAAACTTGCAGGTACAATGCAGCTGGGACGTGCAGGTTGTGAGGGAAGGCTGTGACTATGACAGGTGGGTTATGGTGGTTCTTCAAAGATTTACCTGAGCTTAGGCCGAGTTCAGCATGCATCCTCACCGAACCTGAACCTTTGGAGGTTTGTCCATCTCTAGGAATAGCCACGTGGTTGAGAGAAAACCATTAACTTGCCTGACATTTCATACAAAGTTTGAACCAATATATTTTGGTATTATAAAAAAGGAAGATGTTTGTTCAATTTTTTGTTGCTGTTTTGCATGTTCAAGGATGTCACTGCTTTTTCAGCTGTGGCAGTATTGGGAAACCATAATAAAGTTACTTTCATCCATTTCCATCTTGGCCAGAAGCAGAGATCTCAGAGAAACCATCTTCATGAAATTTTCAGCCCAGTTTATAGAACAAAGAAAGTACATACTAACACCATTGAAGAAGATCTATTAATATCAGAACAATTATTGCAATCTTGCTCATCATTAATCTCAGCTAATTTTCAAATCACTCTCAAAGATGTTGGACCCAATTCTATTTCCACTGAAGTCAAAGGGAGATTTGATATTGTCTTCAAGAGGAACAGAATCTGGCCCTTTGTGGGTTGAAACTTAGCTACTAAATTTAAATCCTTCTTCAAAGAACACATTTAAAATGATTTCACAGATTTCCTTTTAAAGGAAGATTCTGTAAACTCAACTTTGAAAGCCTATAATTATTGTTATACACATAAATAAGTGCCTCGTGAAAACAGCACATCAAGATAGTAATAATTGCTGTGCAGCTCCAAAGTGATAAGCATGAAAGATAGGCAGCAATTTAAAAAAAAATATCCAGTGTAACAGCAACCTTTAGAACTGCAGTTGAAAGAGTGGTAGGAATTCTCTCATAAATATACATTATGCAAAGCTACTCCTGTTAGAGCTCTTTCTATTCAAAAATGGCTGAATGGATTTTGATCAAATTAAACAAAATAATAAAGAAATTCTTCATTGGGCTGAAATAAAGTATGGCATGTTGCATCACAAGAAAGAATTTTAGAGATAGTAATGAACAAGTGAAAAAGGGAAATAGTGGCTCAAGAAAATATGTACTAGCATGTAGTAGAATTGAGATTAAGGCATACACACACCTATTAAAAACCGAATGCAAGCATGTACCGAGAACTTCATTAATAATCATTGATAAGAGGATTCATTTGTTGTAGCTGAGGTTTATAGGATGTCTTAGACATGGTGACCAGGATTCTACTCTTTCCCCATTACCATCACAAGCAATGGTAACTGTGACCTTGTGCAGTCTATATGGTTTTATAAAAACATGATAATAAGTTAATATAATGTAACTGGGATAGTTTTAGAAAAATATGGTAAAAAGTGAATATAATGTAACTGGGATATGCTTCATGCAAAAGGTCTCTTGTAAGGGATCATTACAAAGCGTATAATCTACTGAGTGTGATCATCTGATTTGTATAAATGTACCACTCTTGTATCTAAAACTAGAAATATAAAATATAACTCTCAGGGCCTATTGTAATTATGTAAAGTGTGGGCCATTAATGATGGTTTGGAATCTTGATGACTCCCATTGTCTGCAGAGGGCTGTGTTTACCTGTGAGTCTTCCTGTATATGTGTGTGCTGGCAAGTGAGTAATGAAGTCTTGCAGTGACATGTGATCATGTCACGTGAACTGGAATCCATCTTTAACCTGGTGCTTTTCCAGTGGGGGGGGGGGCGGGCGGGTGGAAACCCAGAGGGACAAAGGGTTCCCGCCTTATGCAAAAGATATATAAAGGGGTGGAAGAGAACAAAGGAGAGAGAGGAGCCATCATGAAGAATCGCCTAGCTATCTCCTTAGCTGCAACAAGAGCTGTACCAGGGGAAAGAATTGTGCCCAGGCCTGGAAGGTGTCCAGCCTGAGAAAAAACTTACTGAAGCATCTCTGAGGGTGAGATTATCTGTATTCAGTTTGATTAGACATAGATTTGCGCATTTTATTTTATTTTGCTTGGTGACTTACTTTGTTTTGTCTGTTACTACTTGGAACCACTTAAATCCTACTGCCTATATTTAATAAAATCACTTTTTATTTAGTAATTTACTCAGAGTATGTATTAATACCTGGGGGAGCAAACAACTGTGCATATCTCTCTATCAGTGTTATAGAGGGCGAACAATTTCTGGGTTTGCCCTGCATAAGCTTTATGCAGGGTAAAACGGATTTATTTGGGTTTAGACCCCATTGGGAGTTGGGCATCTGAGTGCTAGAGACAAGCACACTTCTGTGAGCTGTTTTCAGGTAAACTTGCAGCTTTGGGACAAGTGATTCAGACCCTGGGTCTGTGTTGCAGCAGACGGGAGTGTCTGGCTCAGCAAGACAGGGTGCTGGAGTACTGAGCTGGCAGGGAAAACAGGAGCAGAGGTAGTCTTTTGCACATCAGGTGGCAGCTCCCAAGGGGGTTTCTGTGATCGAACCCGTCACAGTAACAATAATAGCCAAATGAGAATTCTTCCAAATTCATCATTCACCTTTATATTTTTACATGAATTGTAAGTTTCAAAAGTTAAAAGGACAACAGAAAGATAAATTAGATGGCTTGTGTATCCTTTCTTTGATAGGATAAAGAGCCTTGTGGATAAGGGTGAAGCTGTGGATGTGGTATACCTAGACTTTAATAAGGCATTTGATATGGTCTCGCGTGATATTCTTATCGATAAACTAGGCAAATACAATTTAGATGGGGCTACTATAAGGTGGGTGCATAACTGGCTGGATAACCGTACTCAGAGAGTTGTTATTAATGGTTTCCAATCCTGCTGGAAAGGCATAACGAGTGGGGTACTGCAGGGGTCTGTTTTGGGACCGGCTCTGTTCAATATCTTCATCAACGACTTAGAAATTGGCATAGAAAGTACGCTTATTAAGTTTGCGGGTGATACCAAACTGGGAGGGATTGCAACTGCTTTGGAGGACAGGGTCATAATTCAAAATGATCTGGACAAATTGAAGAAATGGTCTGAGTTAAACAGGATGAAGTTTAAGAAAGACAAATGCAAAGTGCTTCACTTAGGAAGAAAAAATCGGTTTCACACATACAGAATGGGAAGAGACTGTCTAGGAAGGAGTACGGCAGAAAGGGATCTAGGGGTTATAGTGGACCACAAGCTAAATATGAGTCAACAGTGTGATGCTGTTGCAAAAAAAGCAAACATGATTCTGGGATGTATTAACAGGTGTGTTGTGAGCAAGACACGAGAAGTCATTCTTCCGCTCTACTCTGCTCTGGTTAGGCCTCAGCTTGAGTATTGTCTCCAGTTCTGGGCACCGCATTTTAAAAAAAGATGTGGAGAAATTGGAAAGGGTCCAGAGAAGAGCAACAAGAATGATTAAAGGTCTTGAGAACATGACCTATGAAGGAAGGCTGAAAGAACTGGGTTTGTTTAGTTTGGAAAAGAGAAGACTGAGAGGGGACATGATAGCAGTTTTCAGGTATTTAAAAGGGTGTCATAAGGAAGAGGGAGAAAACTTTTTCATCTTAGCCTCTAAGGATAGAACAAGAAGCAATGGGTTTAAACTGCAGCAAGGGAGGTCTAGGTTGGACATTAGGAAAAAGTTCCTAACTGTCAGGGTGGTTAAACACTGGAATAAATTGCCTAGGGAGGTTGTTGAATCTCCATCTCTGGAGATATTTAAGAGTAGGTTAGATAAATGTCTATCAGGGATGGTCTAGACAGTATTTGGTCCTGCCATGCAGGCAGGGGACTGGACTCAATGACCTCTCGAGGTCCCTTCCAGTCCTAGAATCTATGAATAAGGAAATCTTAATTGTTAATAAATGAGTCTGAAAAGTGGCAGAAATATGCTAAAAGTTTTCCAGTTTTACAAATAACTGTGCTCAAAACATTCATTCTGTATATTTCTATTATGATGTTCATACCAAAACTATACTAGCTCTCTCTATCTACATCTATATATCTCTCTCCCATTGCTGAAATGCACACATCCCTGATTTGGAACAAGACAATATTTAATTGAAACTGCAATGGGGATTTTAATTAGGCAGAATACAAGTATCTGAGTTGCAGTTTGCCAGGTCACTGAGAGTTCCACCTATGGAGTCCCTAAAACAAATTCCTACTGTACCCAGGATGTTCCTTTTAGAGATCCTGCATCCAAGCACTACTCAATTCATCTTTTAGTTTAGGAGATCTGATGTTGCACCAGTAGATATGGCTCAGACACAGCTCCTGTAGGTTACATGTTTTCAGGGTTGTGATGACATTCAGTTTTAACAGTTTAAGATTTTCTTTAACAGAGTGAATGCAACGATACCAAAAATATACTGAGAACAATCATTTTCCACCAGGCAGAATTAATTTTTGCTCCTGGAGTTTTGACAAGAATCTTGGGTTTTAGTACTCATAATTCTAACATTAGAACTCAGTTCATATTTGGTGCCAAGACAGTCCCCCAACTTCATAAAAAAGTGTATTCTACATTCTTCTGTGAGTAAAATACCTGAGAGCATTAAAAACAAGCTTCAGGCTGAAAACTGCATACCTGATCCCTTAGCATTTGCTGAATAAACTCACATTTCAGACATTCACTCTATTATATAGTCAATAAGTTATGTTTGAAAAATCTCAGTTGAGTACTCTCCATGCCAGCTCCTCTGGGTAAGCTTTGTCTTGTAGTGTTTAAATGTTCGTTTATTTGTAAACAGGATAGTCTGTCTCTCTGGTTTGCTGTCTGTCCAGCTCATATAATCAGACTTAGAAAATACTGTACAAAGGTATCTTTATGGAAGATTTTTCTCCCCTCTGGTTGCAATATATTTACAAGATGTGGGTCCATTTTTCCTCATTATTTTCTTGTCAACAAGCAAAACAAGCAAACAGGATTGTATACTGAGTTTAGAAATGCTGGCTCCCAACACGTTAACGCTGTAAGCTTCCAGATTGTGAGACGATAATTTTTCACAGGAGCAACGGATTTTCTGCTAGGAAAAGGAACAAGACCACAAAAACTGCAAAACAGTCCCAGCGGTAAAGCACAGAGCCATCTTTTAAGCTACAGGTCAGGATCAACAAGAACACCTGCTCATGATTCCCAGTCACAGATGCTGGATTCTTATTCATATTCCACTTATTCTGTTGCAGGATGGCGTGGTTTGCATCTAAATGTGTGAAATTCTATTTCATGTTTTGCAATTACCAGTCACACAAGAGAATTTTCTCAGAATTGCACACACGGGTCTGGTTAAACATTGGGCCCTTTGAGATGCTAACGAACTGCCAGCAGAAGCTATTAAGGTCTGGACACATTGTCAGACAGCTAACACATTGTCGGGTACTTTACTCATAAATGAAAGCTAATTATAGTTGGATTAATTAAATTTAATTCATTTGTGAAATCATAATAAAAACAACCCAAAACCACCACCCATAGAGGATAGAGCCATTCAACAAGTGGATATAAAATGGCCCCATTGTTAAAAGGGTTAAATAAAAGATCTTAAAGAGCACTCATTCCAAAGAGTTAGATTAACACCACAGTTAAATCAAATATGTTAAGAGTGCAAACTAAGTTCTTTTTAATTCGTGTGCAAGTAACTTTTTGTTCTAAATACAGCCTTGAAATGTATATGTATTTCTATCTGCACAGGGTCTGGCTTTGACATGCCCTGACTAGACTTGTTGTGCTGCTGACTGGCTGTAGGGAGACCTCATCTAAAGGGGAGAACTGGTTGAGTCCAACCTCAAAATCCTTCTGACTGGGCTAGGTACCTCACTACTAATTATTGTTTTATTATTATTTATTGGGAATAAAAGGCAGCCAGTAGGGAGATGAAGCATCTCCCTGATGCCTTAGGAGCTGTTCAGCATCCACTGAAATATTCTCTGTTTACCTCCTGATGCCAAGGGCAAGCTGGGGAACAGTGCTCTGGCTGCTGTGCTGTTTACATGACAGCGTTGTTGGTTGGTTTGCCAGCTATAGGCATAGTCCCTGTATGTTCTCCCTGACTATCAAACAGCTTGAACGAATCCACCCTTGCTATGACACCAGGATTTCCAGTAGATGTTACCTAGCTGCATCTGAGGTGAGTCTAATTTTTAAGTTCCCTGGCAGTTTTGGGAAAAAAAATGATTAGACTCAAACCAAATCTAAAAATATTTAGATCCCAAACCCTTTGTTTCTGGGCATTTTTAAAAGGCTAGAGTCACAAAACAATGGGAGGGAGAGGAAAGTAATGGGGTCTGCATTATAACTTCAGCCCAGTGATTAGGGCTGGGACTCACCTGGGATGTAGAAGGCTTGGATTCAAGTCCCTGCTCCAAAAATTATGCACATATTTTGTACATAATGGAACAGCTTTAGCAGGGGAGGTTGAGAGAGTATAGCCCAATGGTTAGGACATTCTCCTACAGTCAGGGGGCGACCCAAATTCAAATCACTGAGCCACATCAGGCAGAGGGAGGAATTGAATGTAGGTCTTCCACATCCATGGTAATGCCCTAGCCAGTGGGCTAATGTTATAAGGATGGTGGCAGCAGCAGCTCCTCCTCTGGTAATATTGTGAATCTGGCCCCATTCTTCCCTCCACCCCAAATTTCTTTGGCCACCGTATTTGGCAAATTCGGGTCAAATTCATGAATAGTTTTGGGTCAACTGAAACTGCACATTTTGGTGAATGATCCATTTATCTGAAAATGTTTTGGTCACCTCTAGGTGTAAATCTTTCAAACTCTCCCAGAAACCAAGCTCTGTCCACTTGAGACACTAAGGGTACGTCTATACTTACCTCCGGGTTCAGCGGTAAGCAATCGATCTTCTGGGATAGATTTATTGCGTCTTGTCTAGACGCAATAAATCGATCCCCGAAGTGCTCGCCGTCGACACCAGTACTCCTGCTCCACGAGATGAGTACACGGAGTCGACGGGGGAGCCTGCCTGCTGCGTGTGGACCCGTGGTAAGTACCTTGTAGTTCAAACTAAGATACTTCGACTTCAGCTACGTTATTCACGTAGCTGAAGTTGCGTATCTTAGTTCGAACTGGGGGGTTAGTGTGGACCAGCCCTAAGATGAGATGCCATGCAAAGAATATTTTGCAGATCTTCACAATATCCTAATCTCATGTGGTTTGCATGCATTGACATTAGCTGATTGTCTCTTCCTTGCATGCTTTCATCAGCAGTGAAATATCTAACAATGCTGGCATTTAAATTATAATAATTAGGATTCAGTGTAATACCTCATTGTGCTGAATGGACACTGAGTTGAATGGAGGTGCTTACCATTCTCAGAACTATTGTTCCAGGCTATTGCAGACTTGGGTGGACAAAACTACCTTGGTTTACTTGATTCACAGTGTGAAAGTTATTTTTGTCACAATTAGAACTAGAGACTCCATGGTTGGTGGGATTTTTTTTATTCTCCCAGTTTCTGCTGCTTTTTTAAATGCTAGCACCTTAGATTCAGGAGCACAAGATAGCAGATTCAGAAGGAAAGTATCCGGTTGGTGCATTAATAGGAGCCAGCCATACTTAACCCCTGGTCCTCGCCCTTCAAAGTCTGCTCCTCCCCAAACTTCTTTGTTTGGATTCCTTATGCATTTACACCATTCTGGGTTGGCATTCCAGGTAGACCTAGTTGTACGCTATAAATTGGAGATTTGAGAGCTTGAGAACTCTACATCTCTTTCATTTCTTTCTTTTTAAACCTTATCAATTCTATGAACTTTAGGAGTCCTAGTTAAACTTCTCTGTGTGTTCACCAAAAGACAACTGCTAGCTTATTCCAAATGACATTTTCTATGAACAGCTGGCAAGTTGGTTATTTCATATTAAAATAGTGACTCTCTTTTATGCTTCCCTGCATAGTTTTATAGCCAGGTTCTAGTCTTCACCCAGGTCACAAGCATATTGCATATATAAAGGGCTTGAATCATTCAGATCTTAGACTGGCTTCTGCCAGTGTAAACTATGGCCCAGGCCTCTCGCTGTTGGAAAGTCAGCTTGGAGGGAAGGCACAAGGCATCTCTAAAACTTGCTTTGCCAGAGGGAGTGCAGGGCCTTAGCACCACCTCAAAAGGAGACAGTGTTGGTCACAGAGTGGGAGGGCTGAACCAAGCAGCCAGAGGATGAGTAGATTCTTTGTGTCCCCAAAGCAGCTTCTGCAGGCAAGGCTCCAGAGTGACATCAGTTCAAATTGAAGCTGCCCTCCTCCATGGTAGGGTAATGGGGTTAACATCATCTGCCTTTCCCCAATGGTGACTCCACCTCTACAGTGCAGCTGCTCCTACTGATGCAGGTATGTACAACTGGTCTTCTCCCTCCTGCCTGCTGTGCAAATGGGAGTGGATTCATCCAGACTCTTAATAATAATAAAAAAAATCTCCCCTCTCCCAATGCCTCCTTCCTTCTTGGTTCAGCACAGGACTGGCCACAATAGTCAGTGATCAATGTCAGCCACAGATTTTCTACCACGATTAGCTAACTGGTGATTGAGGGGAGAGGGCTTGTTCATCGGGATTTGCATCACTGTACTGTGGCTCTAAAATACAAGCTTACATTTTTTATTCTTTTTTTTCCCTCTCAGACTTGTAAATCAAAGTAAGATGCATTCAGATGGGCTTAAAAGAGGATGGGGGGGGGGACTTCAGCCATTTTACTATTCGCTTTGGAGCACACACACCAAGAATACAAAAGAAATACACAGTTGTATACATATGTAACCCACCAATGAGTTTCATTTCATTTCCTAGTGACAAGCAGCAGAGCTAGTGAAATACCAGACTAACTTTATTTTGGACCATGTTCAAATGCATAGAGCAGAATTGTGATGTGAAAGCAGAGCCCCATGTTTGGAGGAAGTGCAGAGGGGCTGCCCTCCAGGAGTCAGTTCCTTCTGGGGTTGTCAAATGCGGAGAAATAATGTGCCCTAGATCTGAGGACCCACCTCTCCTGGTCACCTGCCCCATTATGACCAAATTAAGCTTACAGCCTAACCTACCCATGAGGTCCATGGGCTGCTGAGAGGAGGAGAACAAAAGCCCCACAATGCCCAGGCCAATCTGGCAGTGAAGGTAAAATTCCTTCCTACCTCCAAAAGGTGACTAGCATGATGCCCACAGCAAGGCCCCCAAACTGAGACTTACTCTAAATCCAAAGGATGGAGGCCAGGAGCTTTTCTTCCAAATGCAGAATGGTCCACCATTGCAGGATGAAAGGCTGATAAGCCCTCCCCTTGGGTGTGCAGTAGCCAATAGGCTTGTGCTGCACCCTTGAGTTCAACCATGAGTCACAGAAACCGCCTTCTCAAGCCTGCAAGGAGGTTGAGTACCCATAAAGAGGGGACAGGAGGGTGTGATCCTTAAAGAAGCAAAGGGTTTTCTTTTCCCTGATGGCCCAGACAAAGTCTCCCCACCTTTGAGACTGCTGAGGTGGCACTGTATGAGTCCATGGGGATGCTCTTGGACCCTGTTAATCCCATCATTGTGTCTCTGCCACAGTCTGATTTATAATATGAAAAAAAGAGTTTTTTCCTGTCATTAAAGTCACACCAAAAATGCAAAGTGAATCTTTAGAAAATATTATTTGCAAATTACTTTGTGTTTTCATTGATTATATTTCTTAAATCTAAAATAACTGTGCAAAGAAATAAGCACAGTATTATAGAAGCTGTGCTGAAAGAACTATTTAAAGGAATGCAGTCAAGTAGTTTAGACCTTTTTTTGTCACCTTTACAGAATCTGCTAATTATTTTAAATCCACAGGGAATATCCACCATGTTCTTGAGCACTTATTATCAAAACTACTAGGGGGAAAAACAACAGCCAACACACCTATCAACTGCTCCTTATTATGAAGGAGATATTTCATTGTAGATCAAAGTCTGGGAAATTGCCTGTGTAAAACGTATATGTTCTCACTGATTTTATGAAACCTCTGTATCATTCTACCTTAATGTCGTCATGTCTATTGAATCAGCCATTTGCTAACAGGCACTGTCATGTACTACACAGAACTTATCTATAGAGCTGTTGCAAGAACATGAAGAGTCATTAACATTTGGATAGTCAGATCAAGGGACCACTTGATGCCAATGGGTATAGGGCACAAGGGTGCGTAGAGGTTTCCAGGAATTCCCTGCATTTGATATATGCATAATAATTCACTAACTAGTGGCATGTGAAGTCACTACCGAGAATCATTAGCCCACTGGTCATCACAATCATTATGGAATGTATGTACAGATAATATTTAAGGGGTTATATATCTATACTGAAAGTTATATTCTTAAGGTATAGGAGTTAAGGCAGGTTCTCAGGACGTGACATACCTTGGACATGTTCCTCTCATACACGAGGTAACAGATGCTTATCTCTCTGTCTGGTCATATGTCTATATCTTTGCATGGATGTTATCTGAATACCAAGCCAAATATGAGGCCTAGGAATGAGAAATCTACAAGAAAGAAAATCTAAAGGAAAAGGCATCAGCAAGGGAGTTCTGTTCATGGCTAAGGTCAAAAGATTAGTCTGGTATATCAGGTAATACAAGGAAACTCACAGTATCTTTCACTAGGAGACAAGCTGACAGCATGACTTGTCTCATGAGTGGAAGATTGCAGCCAAGCCCGTCTGTAAAATGCTGGAAGGTCTTTGGTAAGCATTGTTCTACTAGATAGACTAGTTAAGTAAGTCTAGGGTCTAGAATTCATGTTATGATTTTATTTTAAATGTAATCATTTGTTTCCAATGCTTCTACATGTTATCACTTGACTCTCTATACTTAAATAAATTCATGTTTGTTTTCACTATACACATGTCTCAGTGCTGTGTGTTAAGTGGAGCAGCGATCTGAAGTGTAACTGGTAAGTGGGATGTATTGCTTCTTTGGGAGCAGAGAATCTGTGAATACTGGAAGTGTCCAGTGGAACAGGCTGCACACTCTAGGGAGACACTCGGAGGGCTTGGAGATTGGAGTGTGCCTATTGCTAACCTCTAGAAAGACGGTGAGATCTGCACAGGCCTAGAGGGGAGAGTTTGTATTGCCTGTGGCCAATGGAGTTGTGGAGCTGACCCCTGGCAGGCAGAGAAAAGACATTCTCATGCTAAGGGCAGCTGAAAACCAGGTACCCTTGGGAAGCATCACAAATAGGTCTGCCTTGGCCATACAATGAGTTGGTTACAGGGGCTTGCTGAGCTACAAGAAACTTTTTTGCTTCCAGTCTGGATTTCAGATGAGTAGTAACCAAGCAACAGATCACCTGATGGACATTAATCATCTGAAGGGGACTTTGAGGCTGGTTGGGAGGGTCACATGACAAAGGGAACTCTAAGTTATAAAAGGACAATAGCTCTGAATAGCTCTGACCAGAACAAGGAGAAAAGACTGAGCAGGACAGGAGAGTCTTTGGACCCTGAAAGGACTGACCATAACCCAAAGGTCTTTAAAAGAGATAAGGACACTGGAGGGAGGGTTTTTACATGCATTTGCTTATTATTTTTGCACAGATATGTAAGTCTCTTCTGCGTTTTTTAATGAGTAAATTGAGTGTGTGCTTAGAAATCCTTTGCAGAGTCTGAGCGTTAGTTACTTGCACTATCACACAGTCCCTGCAGAGGGAAATTGTAAACCAGTGGGTCCACAGCTTCAGTGGGATGCTGTGAGCAAGCTGCAGCTACTGGGGAAGCTTGGGTGAGCCAGGCTCTAGTTTCAGGGCTAGGATAATTGGACTGCGGGGTCCCCATGCCAAGAGGGATGTCAGACACAGCCTGCACCTACAGTATGTCCCTTGAGGCCTCAAGCCAGACAGAGAGTGCCTAAGCTGTGCCCAGTCCCAACGAACCCAGAGCATGTGGGAGCCATGGTTTAGGGCCGGTACAAAGGCCTGGTAAGTGTGCAGGAGGGAGACTTCATCAGGGTTGTAATAACCATGTTCAACCATGCAGACATACTATGCCCTTTTATTATTGGAAGTTTCTTACATCAGAAATGCTGAAAATGAGGATAGAGAAAAAAATGAGCCTGATTCTATGTCTATTGCAGCCAATGGAAAGACTCAATTGGCTTCAGTAGGTGTTAGATCAAACTCAATGTGACTACATTAAAGAAATCAACCACATGCAGATCTGAAGCCTTCCCCTTCCCCCTGCTATTTATGCAGGACTGAGATAAAACAAGGATTGTGTTTTTGTACTCTCTTTGTTGCCATTTCTAACAAACACTAATGCCAGAGTTATAGTACATTGACTTAATCAGTAACAGATTTCCCTGCACAAGGCAGTAAAGGAAAAATGCCATATTAATTTCAACTGCCATTAGAAAGGCAAACATAAATCAGTTTGCCAAATTAAAAGAATAAAATCAGTAGGGAAAAATAGTATTTCCAGTATTTTAAGAAGGTTTTACAACCAGAGCAAACAAAAGATAATCAACTGTCTTTAAAAATGACTTGATTATGAAAAGTCTCTGTACAGTAGCAGAGGTTTTGTATTAAACAACAATGCTGTCAACCTAGTGGGAAGAGATACAATCACTGCCATACAGTTATGGACAATTTAATACATTTTCCAATGCAAAATATGTTTCACAAGGATGACAATGTCTCTGATGGATGAGAAGTGGGCAAAAGGTTTACCTATCGATGGAAACAAAAACAACAAGCAAGCAACAGTGTCATGAAAAGAATGATCCTTTTTAAAGGCCACAGGCAGGCATCTTACATGAAAACAATACATCAAATGGAGAAACAAATAGAGAAAGAAATTGTCCAGAACTTTATATACATATTTTCAGTGTGAATATCTGTTATTTAAAAAACATAATTTAAATGGACAACTTGGTGAGACAGTGTAGGAAGCCTAGTGGTTAGAGGAAAGGACTGCAGTCAGGATTACTGGCTCTGCACTAATTCACAGTGTGACCCTTGGGAAGTCATTTAATTGCATTTTGAGTTTAACCATCTATAAAATAGTTACTGAGCTATTATACACGGGTATTATAAACTGAGATTTATAAAGCAATTGGTGATCTTTACAGGAAAGGTGACATCTCTAAATTGGATTAGAACAAAGACAATGAGAATAGGATTGGGATTTTCAAAGGAGACTAAGCCCCAAACTCCCACTGAATTTCAATGTGAATTCTTTAGACTGCTTTGAAAATGTCAGCCTCAGTTACTACACATTGAGAAATGTGACACACGATTAATACCGGGAAAAGAGTTACCATTTCTTGGTCAGCAAAGTAAGGGGGCGGGGGAAAATCACAGGAAATCCATGCATTTCCAATGTGTTATAAATATGAAGACATATGAAGGAAATTACTAGTATTCCCAAGGGATATTACAAATGTATTGCCTTTTTACAATGATCTAGATGTCACACCTATTGACAATCTTGTTGTTATAAGTAATTTGTTGTGATAGCACCCACACTATGCTATGCACTTTCCAGACATAGTGCAAGGATCAGTCCCTGTTCTGAAGCATTCATCATTTTAAGAATGGACAAATAAATAGTAGACAGAGGTCAAGGGAAAACAATAATAAAGGGAGGGTTATACAAATAGAGATTTGCAATAGGCAAGATGTTTGATGTGGGTTTTAAAGGAGTACTTAACATTGGAGAAAGATGGGGTCTTGAGGGTAAATTCAGAGAGGTTGATCCATGCATAGACAGTACGATAGAAGAAGGTACAGAGGCAATTGGTTGAGAGACTGTTCCCACTCAGTTCAATGGAGTGGGCAATGGATTTTATTGAATTAAAATAAGATCTCAAAGAATACTTCATGATATTTGTAATTAAAGGAGTATGCAAGGTTTAGACTTGAAATGGCTCAGTATATTTGGTTTTGCATTAATCTTATCTTACTGAATTTAAAACAAAAACAAAAACCTATATAGCTTCTGGTCAATGGATTACACTGCTCTACAGCCAAAATGCTTCTGAAATAAATGTAGTCAAACTTTACTAATTCTGGGTCACTGAGAACGAAAATGATGCTTAAAATTGTTGATTGGCTCTAGTTTTCAAGATATGCTATTGGGTCAGTATATACGACCCTTGACTTGGGAATGGCGGAGGATAAGTGAGTTATAAAGGGAAGGGATCTCAATTTAAACCAGAAATGACTAAAATACATCTTTGACTGGATCTATGAATAAATCTATGACTGGGTTTGGACAGTACTTGCTTTTTAGGCAAAACAAAGAATGATGCAATCTGAGGCTGGTATTGCGTCATACATGATATGAATTGCATCATGTTATTCCTAGAAGTCATGGATGATGCAATCATAACGAAGCTTACATCACTCTGCTGAACAAATTGCTCTATATCAACTCTAGAAATCATACAGTATCATGCTCTCTTATTTGTCAGTGTTTGATTTTGCAAAGGGACACATTTCTGTTTAGCCAAAGTGAGCAGAGATGCCTTGTACTTGTGTGAACAGGGCAGATCACCACAAACATAGCAGAAGTTAAGTGACTTTTGCATCACAAAAGCGCAGTATAACCACTATGGTTAAGAAAGCCTATCACCTTTATTTTGGCTGCAAAATTGGAGATCAAGAGGAGAGGTGGGCCCCACATATATGCTGCAACACTTGTGCAACAAATCTTTGCCAGTGGTTGAACAGGAAAAGGAAATCTATGCCTTTTGCAGTGCCAATGATTTGGAGAGAGCCAACAGATCATACCAGTAATTGTTACTTCTGCATGGTGGCTCCAGTTGGGAAAGGTGTGTCAAAGAAGAAAAAGTGGACTGTGCATTATCCAAACATTCCATCAGCTATATGCCCAGTACCCCACAGAGAAGGACTGCTGGTTCCTGATGCACCAGAATCATTCTCACTTGAGTCAGATGAGGAAGAGGAAGAGGATGAAACTTCTGGTCCTGAACCATCAAAGTCACAGGACCCACATTTTCTCCCATCCTCCTCCTCTGAACCACACCTCATAACACAAGGTGAACTGAATGACCTTGTCAGGGATTTGGAACTACCCAAGAGTAAGGCAGAGCTGTTGGGCTCCAGACTACAGCAGTGGAATCTCCTGGCAGGTGATGTTAGGGTTTCCATGTTCCGTGACTGTCAAAAGGATCTTGTCCCATTCTTCTTCATGGAAGGTGATCTTGTAGCCTGCAACAACATCGACGGTGTGATGGCAGCCCTCAACGTCGTTCACGATCCAGATGAGCGGAGACTGTTCATTGATTCATCGAAGACAAGTCTTAAAGCTGTTTTACTGCATAATGGCAATGTTTTGCCATCAATTCCAGTTGGTCATGCAGTCCATATGAAGGAAACCTATGAGAACATGAAACAACTTTGGAGGTGCATAAACTATGACCAACATCAGTGGCAGCTTTGTGGCGATTTGAAGGTTGTTGCTCTCTTGCTTGGTCTGCAGATTGGATACACAAAGTACTGCTGTTTTCTCTGCAAATGGCATAGTCGTGCAAGAGATTCCCACTACATCAAGAAAGATTGGCCACTCCGACAGTCATTGGAGCCTGGGAGGAAAAGTGTTCAGCATCCACCACTTGTTGAATCAAGGAAGATTTTGTTACCACCCTTACACATCAAGCTGGGTCTGATGAAGAACTTTCTCAAGACCATTGACAAAAGACAAGCAGCTTTTAAGTATCTCCGTGGAAAATTTCCAAGGTTAAGTGAAGCTAAGATAAAGGAATGTGTCTTTGTTGGTCCTCAGATTCGAGATGATGCATTTGACCATGAACTGCATGGCAAGGAAAAGACGGCATGGAAAGCCTTCCAGTTAGTGGCAATAAATTTTCTCGGAAACAACAAGGCAGACAACTACAGGTTGTTGGTGGAAAACCTCCTCAAGGCATACAAAAGCCTTGGTTGCAACATGTCACTAAAGATATATTTTTTCCACTCTCATCTAGATATTTTCCACTGAACTGCGGAGCAGTGAGCGACGAGCACGGCGAGCGATTTCACCAGGATATTGTGACAATGAAAAAACGCTATCAGGGCAAATGGAGCCCATCAATGCTTGCAGACTATTGCTGGACAGTGACAAGAGATGCTCCATTTAATGAATACAAGAGACAAGCCAAGAAGCGCCGAGTAGACACTGAATAGGACTAAACTATGTACATAATAGTTTTTTGCCTTTTGTTTCATAATAAATTTTATTTATATAACCCTTTTGCTGATTTTTAAAGTGTTATATAAACAGGACAGGTGAAATATTATCATGTAAAGCAACCATAACACATGAAAAGACCTAGGTTTACAATTTATGATTAAAACTCTACTATCTACACAATATACATAGACATAAAATGTAAAAACGTAAATATCTTAGAAACAGTAGCCAGTTGTTTTAATTGTCATATTTTAATTCAGCACATCAAAATATATAATAAATAGCATATTTTATCTCTGAAGCAGACGACTTCTCAAAAATTGTAGACCAGTGTTATCGATAAAATCTATTGGAAACAAACAAAAAGGTCTGATCTAAATTTCAGGCAAACTGTAAATGCTCAGTGATTTCCACCTTGAGTCAGTTTCAAACAACTATTTTATGTATAGAGGGTGCTGTTTAAGAAAAATCAGCATTGAAGTCAATGGTGCAAATGTGTGCAGAAATGTGTCTAAAGTTCTCTATCCACATACTTTCTAGCTACTGACATGTGAGGTCCCCGAAAATGCAGTAAATATTAATGAACTTGAACCATACCTGCTTCTGCATCCATCAAATTTAATAGGATCTTTGTCGATAACTTAGTGGGAGTAAGATCAAGCTATAGAGCCAGCCCTATCTCAAGCTGACTGAATGAATTATATGTCTCTACCTATGCAGTTCCCTCTACAACCATACAAGTCATGTGTGTAAATCTGAGAGCAGAACTTACTATGTCTGCATATAGAAAGCAGTATACTGTACACAATAAACGTTTTTCTAAGAGTAAGCCAGATCCCAGTCAGAAGGTTTGCAGGACTGGAGCCCATTTGCAGTTGTAACACAAGCTTAAAGACAAAGGGAAAAACTGTATCCTAAGAGACAGATTGTTAAGCACTTTCTTTTACTGGCGAGCAACTGCTCATGCAAGTCATGCCATTGGCTCTGATGGGACTATCTGTGTGAATAATTACTCATCAAAATGAGTGAGGTTATCACAATCTGGCCTGTGTTGTTTGAATATCATGTTTTCTATATATTTGTAACTATGGTATCAGTTCTCCTATTGGGTATCATGTTGTCTATATATTTGTAACTATGGTATCAGTTCTCCTATTGGGCCAATGTTCTATACATGCATCCCCCCAAAAGCATTGTGTCATTAACAAGATTGTAATGTTAGGGTCTTACTTCAAATGTTAATTTCAGGAGGTCTATACGTGTCTGAGCTTGGAACAATGTAAATTTTACACTACCAGTTACACATGCAAGTTTTCAGGTTACTTTTTCTTCTTTGTGAGCCTAATGAGCATATGCAGGCTTATGTTGAAAAGTTAGTTTGTGGGACAAATGACAATAAATTGGTATAGTTTTGATAGGGTTTGTTCCCTGGAGTTCTAGGAAATCATTTACTTGAACTCTCATGCTAACAGAGGTTTTTGGGGTTTTTTTTGGTAAATTTCAACCAACTTCCTGCTTTGCACAAATGCTTTTCATTTACATTTATTATAAATCCTTTATTCAAACTCAACAAAGTATATATGGGCCTGGTAATATTTTATTTTAGCCAAAGTGTCTGACTAGGCTAAATATTCTAAACAAATATTCACATAAATCACTGCCACTGGTTGAAATTTTCAGACAAAAGCATTTTATGAGGGAAAATATTTTTTTTAAACAAAAAAAATTGCACAAAACTTTAAATTTTCTCTTTTTTGTTCCTATGAAAATTGATTTTTAAAGGTTTTCCTTCCTCTCTTCCCTGCATATTCTCCTCCTCTCCCCCCTTCTTTCCTCCCTTTTAAGGGTCAAAATGGTAAAAAAGGAAAGGGAGAGGGAAGGTGAAAAAGCAGTTGGAATAAAATTAAAATTTAAAATGTTTACAAAATTAAAAGATCAGTCCTTTTCAAAAAACTTTGAATCAAAAAATATGTTTTGAATTTTCACCTCAGAAACCACAGAATTAAATAGGCCAAAGCAGAAGACTAATTAAAGTATTTATTAGACAGATTGTGAGAGGCTTGGTTGTGTGTGTGCTGCTGAGAACCTTCAATTCCACCATACTGGGAGTTGAGCGCTTCTAGCATCTTGCAAGGTTGAGCCTTAGATATCTTAGAAGTACTGTTATGCCTGTAAGGCCTTCTCTACACTAGTAAGCTTTTTACCAATTTTCCACACAGTGCATCTGTACCAGTGGTAGCAGCAGTGTAGGTGCTAGTGAAAAAAAGGCTCAGGCATTTTCACAAGGTGTTGGCGTGCCATTCATATTCTATTCTATATAGGTTTTTATACCATACTCATTATTGTAGTGAATCCAACCTGGTCCTGGAAAGCAGTTAGTGATTTCCACTGTAGATCCAGCCTCAGAGACGTCTCTGAGCAACATTAGACATGGTGGTAAAAAACCTTGCATCTTGTCGCTACTACTTCTTCCACCATTGCACTGGTCCAGAAAAAAAACCACATTTTTTCCCAGAGTAGACAGTGGAGCTGGTCAGAAACTCGAAGGAGGTTTTTCCTAGGGAAATTCTGGCTTTTTCAGCAAAAAAATCAAAAACTAAAATATTTTTGGCAAAAACTGAAATAATCCAATTTTAAATGCTGCTGTGGTGCTCCGGGGTGCCTCATGCTCCCCTTTTCTTCCATAACCTTGGACAACTCACTTAATCACTCTATGCCGTAGCTTCCCCATCTCTAAAATATGTATAATGATTCCTCTTCATCTGTGTAAACTGCTTTGAGATGTATGGATGGAGAATGATTACTTAAGTCCAACATATTATGACTACTAATAATTTTAGGGGTAGTATGTTAGTAGCATAATTATAAAGTTGAATACAACTTCACTTTTCTCCAAATATTTTTGTATGAAATATTTAAGAATTCAAGCATCCGCTACACCAAAATGAAATTTAATTCAAGGAATTTGAGGACTTTAAAAAAAATATGAGTGAGCTTTTCTTCCCTTTGTAACAAGAGACTACCAGGATACAAAGACCTTCACAAAGGTCTTTGTATCATACAAGAGACTGCCAGAAAGATGATGAAATAAAAACCACGACTGACTGAGGCTCACACAATATGAGGGAGATTTGGCCATTTTTCTACACTGGTTACTTAAAAACTACTTTCCAGAGGAAGTGATAAACTCAATTTCCACAACCTGCAATGGACTGTTACATGAAGATAGCCCCAGGCACTGCTCATTGTCAGCAAATCAAACAGATCAAAGCTTTTATTAAGCTTGAGCAACAATTTATAATCTCTTTAAAAACATCCAAATATATATTTTATAAACCTATGCAGGTCTTGCAACATGTGATCTCCTCCTTCTCTCCCACTTTCTATAAAATACATTTCTTCTCTCTCTGAAAAAAACAAAAACCCAACAAATAAAAATAACTTTGTTTTATAAATACTGTGCCTAAACCTCTTGTTTTTGAACTCTAGTGTTTGGAGACACTGTGGGCTGCCCTGTTCCTTAAGACATAGCCCCATATTGAGTGTGGCACAGAGGCACCACAGCTCCTGTGAGAGTTCATATGGGCACTGTATCTCAAACAAGCCCAAATATGTCCTAGAGCCCCAGGAACCATAAGGAGAATGTAAGTTCTGCTGCACTCTTTGTCCGTTTCAAACCAGTCCAGACAAAGCTCTAGGAAATGGAGAATTTGAAACAACCCTACACTGGCAGGGAGGTGGACTAGTGCACCTCCACACACTTTTCCATCTGTAGATTCTAATTTTTAATTATTTGTTCACTCCTTCTTTCCCTTTATCCCCCATGTGGAAACATGACATTCATTGGACCTAATCTTCTTATCATGTATACCAGGCTCATACCAGCGTGCCTTTTGTAGTGTAGTTACTCCTGGTTTACACCAGCATAGCTGAGACCAGAATGAAGCACTTTACATTTGACCAGTCAAATTTATGCTGCTTCAGTGCATTGCCCACTTCACATGGGAAATACAGAATGTGCTGTGGTTCATCCCTTATGTAACTTATTAGCTTCAGTGGAATTAAACCAAAGATCAGTTTGGCCTGCTCCATTTGAATTGTGTTGTCTCTTACACTGTTTGCCACCTGGCGTCATTTTCCACCACGGCCTAGCTTTTAAAGAGTCCCTGTGGGCAATACTCCACTGTGCCAGTACCATCTGCTGGAATCTCACATTTGTGGAAACTAGCAAATCTAGAACTCATTTCTGGTATATTACACAGTAAGTACTTTTTGACATGCCTCCTCAGGTGGTCTTCATGACTTTCCCAAGGCACCAGATTCACTACAATATAATCTGTCTTGTTGGCATATATTGTATTTTTCCCACTCTGCTATTTTCTTCACATTTTAATGTGATCTAGTGTCATTAAGTTTGAAGAAGTGTATGGTTCGGTACAGGTAAAAGGAAAGGAATTCCTGAAGAAGAAAATTGAAAACACATTGTTTTTCTGGGTAAACATAAAATTGCAAATCTGCAGTCTACATGAAATGCATTAGTGGTGTGAGTCCACTTCCTTGTGGGCTGATGTCCACATCACAATAGGTAATAATTGGCATTCTTGTGGATAAGATTATTATAAAATGTTAAATTAGACATGCAATATGCAAACTGTTTGGGGGCAGGCCCATATTAAAGTATTTTGGGCCCTGTGCATTATAGAAAGTAGGGTCTCTCACCTTCCTTAAAGAATCCCTGCCCCATATATATTCAACCCCAAATGCACCTCCCACCCCACACATACCCCAACAACCCCCTACTTATTCTGACAGCCCTCATACACACCCAGGGAGCCTTATCACACATCCTGCTCACCCCAGCCCCACTGGCCACAGCCCCCACCATTCTCCATTCCCCCCAACCCCTCACCTCGCAGTCCCAACACTTCCCACTCATCTCATACCTGCCCAAGAACTCACTCCCAACCCCTCATGCACCACCCCTGGGACCTTTTGACCATTCTCTAGCACTTCCCTGCTGCAAAACTCTGCTCCCATCCTGGGCTCCACCCAATCCCAGCTGCCCACACTTACACAGTCCCATGCCTCTCAGGTTTGACCTGGATGCCACTCCATGATGGAGGAGTGGCCAAGTCAAATTTGACTCAGTGGCATTGCAACCTGGTTCACAGGGTCTCAATGCCACTCAGTTTTGGTTTTGTTTTTTTTACTGGTTGGGGGCTCCCTAAGATGGGACCCTGTGTAAATGCAATAAATGCATAGGGTTGCCAACTTGGTAATATATAAAAACCGGACACTTGAGGAGGAGGGCTGGAACCTCCCCTACCCCACCTCTTCCCCGAGGCCCCACCCCACATCCACTCCTCTTCCCCCCTCACCCTTGTCGCTCACTGCTTTTTCTCCAGGGGTGAAAGTGGGCCGGTACGGCGTACTAGTAAGAAATGGCCTCCGGTACTGGCCCGTATGCAGCTGACATTAAAGCGCTTCTACTTTAGGGACTACTGGCAGGGCCAATGATGATGGGGGGGGAGGGTAAAAGGGCCCGCGGGGCCCAGCGTTTTAAAAAGGGCCTGCGGCTCCCAGTCCGGGCCGCATGGATGGGCTGGCTTGGGGAGACTGATGCCCACCCCAACCCCTTCTGCCTGATCCCCCACACCTTCCAGGTCCCGGAGCCAGGCTCCTGTACTAGTAAGTCATCTGTGCTTTTTCCCCTTCCACTCCCCGCCACCCAGGTCAGGAGGGATTTGTCTACAGAGCTGGGGCTAGGAGCTGCAGCTACCCAACACATGTAGGAGGTGGCCCCATATGAGTAGAGGCTGACACAGGTGATGACCCGGTGTCTCCCACCTCCACGCCTCCCTTGCCGGCAGTAACTGGACTTTGGGTATCCAGTCAGTAGATTTGGCCAGACACTGTCGGGTCCCCATTTCGACCGGACTTTCTGGTCAAAAACTGGGCACCTGGCCATCCTATAAGTGCACATTAGTTAATCTGGTTCTGGACAGGGATTGTGTGTACTTGTGCATTTGCCCAATTGCCAGAGTATTGGCATTTTGAATACCATCACAATACAAATAATAATCATCTCAACACAGAGGTCAAAGACTGAATGGACATGGAGACTGAAGTACTCATTCACCAGTAATACTGCTCCTTCCAGGTCAACACTAAGGTTCATTGGCAGGACAGGGCAGAAGAATCTTCCACAGTCATTGCCCATGTTACATGTTCTGTGAATTGCAAACTCAACCTTCCACCTTATGCGGCACCTTTCACAAGTGCTTTATTCAACTTTTTAAAGTCAGTTTTTAAAAGTCATAAAAGAAATTTTTTTTCCTCAGGGTTTGTAATATGTCCTTGTATATCTATTGTGACAAAGTTCCTCCTCTATCTTGGTGGGTCCTGCACTTATTGGCGGATTTTCTTGCTTCAGAGATTCACCATGTGGGTTGGGGAACAGTCCAGAGGCCTTCCCCTCTGGAAGAACCCACAGTCCAGGTCAATTGGGAGGTTTGGGGGGAACCTCTACTCCAGGTTCCAGCCCAAGGCCCTGTGGACTGCCGCTGTCTATAGTGCCTCCTGTAAGAGCTGCATGACCGCTACAACTCCCTGTGCTACTTCCCTAGGCCCTCCTCCAAACACCTTCCTTATTCTCACCACAGGACCTTCCTCCTGGTGTCTGATAACGCTTATGTTCCTCAGTCCTCCAGCAGCATACCCTCTGACTCTCAGCTCCTTGCACCTCTTGCTCCCAGCTCCTCACACTCCCACCACAAACTGAAGTGAGCTCCTTTTTAAAACCCAGGTGCCCTGATTAGCCTGCCCTAATTGATTCTAGCAGCTTCTTCTTAATTGGCTCCAGGTGTCCTAATTAGCCTGCCTGCCTGAACTGGTTCTAGCAGGTTCCTGATTACTCTAGTGCATCCCCTGCTCTGGTCACTCAGGGAACAGAAAACTACTCATCCAGTGACCAGTATATTTGCCTCTACCAGACTCCGGTACCCCACTGGTCTGGGTCTGTCACACTATACTATAGCAACTCTATACTCTAGAATGGTCTGGAGTCACTCAATAATATGTTGTGCAACACAATTGGGATCAGATTCACAAATTCTTATTTTAAATAGCATTTATACATGAAATGACATTAATTTTAGTGGAACAATATAAGTGCTACTGAACATGACTAAGGGTTGCAAATTCAGAATAGTGTGCATAGCTTTCACACTATGTCATGGGTAATTTTTAAATAAATAATAAAAAGCAAATTAAAAATAAGTTTACATTATTTTACCAATTAATTAGCCTTTTAGAATCTTTGCAGAATAAGCTTTTCTCAAAGACTCAGTCTCTGTATGCATCTGAAGAAGTGGGTTGTAGTCCATGAAAGCTTATGCTCTAATAAATTTGTTAGTCTCTAAGGTGCCACAAGTACTCCTGTTCTTTTCTCTGGGTAAAGGTTATTTAAATTAAATAAACAAACAAAACCCTCTCTTTATTCCCAGCACAGGTAAATGTAGAAATGCAGGGATATAGGTAGAGAAAATAATGGTCTGGAATTTAAGAAAGGCACAAGCTGCAGTAAACATAAACTGACAACCCATAGAAGAACTACAACATTTACCACCCTGGAGAGAAAGAGCTATAGTATTTCACAAAGAAATGAACACATGGGGAAATCATCTCCTAGTAACCATGAAAACGAGGGCAGCTCTTACCAGGCAAGGCAACAAGATGAGGGATCTGATTCATGTAATTCAAGCACTCAAAAAGTACTTCTCATTTATGCTGAATCAGTGGCTGAAATCAATCCCTCAGTCCCTCAGAAATATAGGAATACAACCACTAGACAAGGACAAACTCAGTAAGCAGTGGCTTTGGTATAGTAAAAGTAACAGTTTCCACTAAAGAGCATCAAACTGAGTCCTCTTCCAAGTCCTTCTCTTTCCTCCCCAGTTGTAAAACCACTGGGACTATATCTGGTATTTGAGTTTGCTTTTCAGTCTATGAAGGAAATGCATGCTATGCCACTCGTGTGCGCGCAAAGGATGTGAATACAGGCAGGGGACTGTCAAATAGGGCTGGCTAGAAAAAAAAAATCCATTTAATAAAAAATGTAGAGATTTTGACATTTGGTTGTATTTTGGTGCAGAATGCAACCAAGACTTTCAAATTTTTTCACATAAGAACCAGAGAATGAAAGAAGGTGATCCCAAAATAGCCAATAGTCTACCAGGCTGGGCATTTGCGTGGGCTGGGGAAGACCCAGGATCTAGTCCTTGCTCCAAATCAGACAAAGCAAAGACCTGAACCCTAGTCACTAGGGTGTGTGGTAGTGATTTAGACAGAATATACCAGCCCAAAGACTTAAAGGAGTTAAGATTAAACAGTTTAAAAAAAGATTCAGTGTTTGGTATACAGATACCTCAGTCTGCTTAGTACCATGGCAAACACACTAATAAAAGATTACAAAGATTTTTAATGAAGATACGGGGGAGGGAGGGTTAAAACATTTGAAATATAAAGTATTAAGTAAGGCTTTCATTTTAATAACATTCCTTGTCCCCTTTCCCTTTAGCTGTAGCAAGTTTTTAGAAGGAACCCTGCTCTCCACTCCTCATTTGATAGTCTTTTAGATGGCAGCAAAGCTGGTAATAACTATCCTTTTTCTGGAAAAGAGAAAAAAGTTAGCTGAGATGTGCTGAGCTGTCATTATTGCTGTTGTTTTTAAAGACTGGTCCCATTTCCTAGAAGATAAATACACACAAAAGGGAAGAGAAAAGAACAGCAAAGAGAAAATGCAACTTTTGTCTTGGGTGTTGACTTTCACTTGCCCCCTCACTGCTGGAAAAACACACAAACATGGAGCACACCCACTCAGACCTGGTAAACTAGTACCAGAGTCAGGCTGTTTAGGATATTGCTTTTAACTGCCTCTCTGGTCACCGGCTTACTGCTGTGTTACAAAAGAAAGACAATCTTGGCCAGCTAAACTGACTCTTATTAAACAAAAGGCAAAAGGAGAGGGACAGGAAAGAAAGCAAATCAGAGGGGGCACGAAAAGGACACACAACAGAAGGGGGATTGTGACAAAGGCCTTGTCTACACAGCCTCACAGTTTGGACTACCGGGCACAGTTGTCAACTTTCACATGGTAAAAAAGTACCCTGGCTTTCACAATAAACCAAAAATCAAGCTAATCCCATTTCAAAACAAGGCCAAAACAAGCCAATCCCAAAGAATCCCAACAGTCTGCATGCCAGTGGGATGTAGTCACACAATCTGGGACTGTGGTGGGTCCACTGTGCACCCCGACTCTCTCTCCCCCTTGCCCCTTCTTGCCCCTGCTTGCCAGGAGCCAATAAAAAAAAAAAGCAGCTACAAGCCCAAAACTAGCCAACAAGCAATTCACAAGCCAATTAAGCCAAAAACAAGCCCAATTTCTGTGTTTTTTTTGCAGGTGTGGCATGTCTGCTACAGGGGTTTGAATTGCAGTGAGTGCTAGCATGCTGTGCTGTAACTCCCCCATGTGGATGTTGCTGGCATGAACTAAAAGGGTACTAACAGAGTACTCACTAGTAGTGGAATACAGTAGAGTACCAAAGGGATGCAAACATGGCCAAAGAAGAGTCTTTGAACAATCCAAATGGATAGTCATGGAAACATTCTCTCGGTCACCTAGTTTGATATATCAGTAACAACTGCTCACAGAAAGCTCACAATTCACTAATCATCAGTGAGGAAAAGCAAGTTCACTCCAAGACAACCAAAATACTGCAGTCCATGCATGGAGCAAAGCTTAATCTTCAGAGTCTCTGCAATTTTTGGTTATTGAAAGACAAGGCTTTCCTAACGTATTTTGTAATATACAGAATCATGGTACAATGTGTCATCACATAACTTGATGGATCACTTGATGATTATCTGTTCCGTTCATTCCCTGTGAAGCACTTTGCATTGGCTACTGTCAGAAGACAGGATACTGGACTAGATAGACCTTTGGTCTGATCCAGTATGGCTGTTCTTATGTTCTTAACTAACTGTTCTTCTCTAGTTCAAATAGCTAAGAAATAAAGTAATGTATTGTTAGATACAGCAAGCCTGATCCCGTGCAGCACTGAGCTCCCTCACTCATTGACTTCAATCAGCATCTTGAAATACCTGGTTTAGAGACCACCATTCTGTTTCAATATGAACATATAGACCAGTTCTCAATCTGTTAATTAGAGAAATGTTTTGTCCCACTGGATAGCATTTCTACCACAAAACAGCAAGGACTTTGAGATTAATATTGCAGAGACTGAGGGTTGGATTCATGGTTTCTGATAATGGTACTAATATTGTCAATGCTCTAGTAGATGACAGTTTTAATCATGCATCACATTATCTTTTTTTTTTTTAATTGACTTGTATGAAACTCACTTGATAATACTTGGTCACTATGTCATTTTCCAGTCACCATCAAGAAAACAGCTCCATTTTCAGATACTCTACTAGGTATTTGAGCTGGGTTCCAAGATAAACATACCGACAAATACCCTAAAAGAGAGCTGGCCTATAACTGCACCTGAATGTTCAACATTGTGTACTTCAGATTTTGTATATCCAATGCATACCTGTTTACTCAGACTCTTCACAAAGGAGAAGCTTGATGGAAACCAGTGTGTATGAGGAAGAGGACGATTTTTGGAGAAGAGCTAGCTGAAAAGTTTTCAACAATTTTTCCCCCCCCATCAAAAAAATGCTGTTTCATGAAAACCAAACTATCTCAGAAATGCATTAGTGATGATGAAAGTGAGTGAGAGCAAGTAATCCATCACAAAGAGCCTGTAGGCTATAGTACTGATGGGAGAGTTGTTTTCAAGTTCCTCCTCTGAATTAGGCAGCGTACAGACTTGAACTTGGATCTTCTCTAGAGACAATTTTTCCCACTATCTCCTGTTGGAACTTTTCCACTTTGTATTAATTAATTGTTATGTCAGAGAGAGACTGACCCAGGTTTAAGTCTCTGCTCTGAATCAGGCAGTACAAGAACTTGAATCTTGTTCTCCTACATTACAGCTGAGTGTCCAAACCACTGGGCTATTCATTTTTGTTATAGTGGTGGTGTTTCTTTTTTCTCATTTTGAAAGGTCTAATTTTTTGAACTAATTCGGAAAGAAAAAATTCAAAACCTCAGGTTGCTTTTTGTTTTCCAGCTAGCCCTAGGTGGGTGCTTCTGTTGGATTGGCTGCTATTGTAGTTTGATTGTTTTATTAATTAATTCCAAAGATAACTAGAAAAAAAACACATCCCTTTTTAATATGTTCAAATTAAATGCTCCAAGTGGGGAAGGTGGAGAAAACCAGTGTGTAGTTCGCACTTGATGTTAGTTCTGATATGGTAATGCTAGCTTCTCAATAATCATTGTTGGAACATCCATCCTTCCCTCACTTTTATTCTCTTTGAACAACCTCACATGATGTCTCTTCTGACAATGGATTGTAAGACAGGCAACTCCTCTAATCAGACTCCCCCTCCGCCTGAGTATCATAAAAAAATATTTTGAGCAAAGTAGGTAACTCAATGCTCTGTCCTTTCCAGTAAGTCCATGCAGGACAGACTCATGGAGGATGTAAAAATCATTATGTTGCAATCTATCCATTATAACACAAAAGTCCACCTCATTGAAACCCCATTCACAGCTGCCAAAAATGATCCAAAAATTAAAGCATGCTGCTGTTAAAGGAACTGGATTTTGTGGGTCTTTTCATAGTCTACCACATATCTGTGGGCTTCGAACACATACTTCTGGGACATACTTTAGTTTGATTTTGGTGTCAACCTGTGATGAAACCTGCCACAGATTTTTATTTCACTTGCTATCTCAGCACTTATCAATCAGACATCAAACTCTTTGTCAACAGAGCAGAGTTATCATCAGAAAATGCCATTAAGCATCAGCGGTGACCTCCTTTCTAACTAGAGATTATAATTAAAGACTAGTGAAACTCTACCAACGATAGCTCTTATCTGGTTTTATTGTCAATTAACCTTTTTAACACTGCTGGAAATGTAGTAGTGGATAACAAAAGATCTTTACTGCCTTACAATGTGGGGCTATTACCTCCGTACAATACAGTATATCATTGTGTAATCCTTTGACAGAAAGGTACAAGGGCCATCCTGGGAAGGCAGCTCCTGGAGTAGAACTATATTTTTAATTCATATTTGTTATATAACCCTGTGCATGCTATTACAATCTGTGATGCATAGTGTTCTACTTGATATCTTTCTCTTCTGCTAAAGAAGAGGAACATTTTGGTGATGTGAGACAGTTCAGATCTAAAATGAAAAATTACACAAGCAGCAGCCAGTCCAGCTTCCACTGATGACAATGGACACGTTCTCTTTGACTTCAGTGGAAATTGGCATAGGCCCATTAACCATGAAATAATACAAAAGAGGTATTCCATGGCTGATCATCCGTCTCAGTAGGAAGAAGCATATAAAGCTAACCCAACTGACAGAACTGGGAAATATAAAGCACTGGACAAGACAAGACCCTGGTCAGGGGAAGATTCACCAGTGGGAAGGTTCAGGAGAAATCTCCCCATTATGTAAGGAGGAGAGAGGTTCCCAGAAATAGGAGGGAAACATAGCTGTTTCATTGGCAAGTATAGGGGCTTGGTCCAATGCAGCTGAATATGAGTATCAGAACTTTGTGTTATGAACTGTGTTGCTATGTAAATATTAGAGACTCCTTTTAGCTAGTCTAAATGCAGTTCAGCAAATGTTTGCTAGACTTTTTCATATGTAAAGAATGTATCCAGTAATATGAATGGTTCTGTTAGAAGCTCTTTAATTTGAAAAAAGAAGAAGAATGTTATGCTAGAGAGATGTAGAACTGCTCCAAATGATATGACACAAGGACCTCTTGATGCCATCTGGCAGAAGACATAGGGGCACAGAGATCGCTGGGTTCACCCAAAGAATGTTATGAAAGGTCTCTAATGAAAGCCTGGGTTGCACTGGTCATCATAATCATTGCAAAATGCATGTATGGATTTTGTTTAAGGTATATATCTATATAGATAGATAGACAGATATACACACACACACACACACACACACATACACAATTAAATTCTTAAGGTCTGTAATTAGGGATGGGTCACCAGCAAAGGTGAAAAGTGGGTTTCCTTTCAGGTAGGAAGTCTTTATCTGTCAGTCTCTTTTCATGTAAATTAAGTATTATATAGTTCACAATGGACATCCATTCTCAGTTTAAGCTGAATGCTAATGAAGTATTGTGAAATCTTCAGAGAGGAAATTAATAGGAAGAGGTAGAGTGGGGGAAACCTGCTTTTGTGGTGAACATCAAAGGTGTGTTCTCGTATATTTGGGAGTGCAGAGAGCCACCTAGGAAGTAAACAGACAGTGGTATTTCCTTCATGAACAAGGGATCTTAGACAAACTGACTGAAAATTCTGGGGGGAAAATCTTGAGGTAAGCTCTCTTGAAGGAGATAAGGGAATGCTTTGTTAGTTAAGTTTACTGTCTTAAAAGTGTGTTATGATTCTGTTTTACATATAACTGTTTGTTTCCAATCTTCTTACTCACTATCCTTTGGATCTCTGTTCTCTGAAAGTAAACTTATTCTTGTTTTCATTTTCTGTGTGTGTGCACCTGTGTGTGTGTATGTGTATGCTGTGTGTTAAGCAAAGTGGTGATGCTGAGCTGAATCCTAAAAGTTGGGGCATACTATTCCTGTGGGTATAGCGGACCTAAGCATTCTGTGAGTGTTCAGTGGAATGGAGGCTGGGCAGAGGAAGGCTCAAAGGACTCGGAGGTTGGTGTAGGCCTATCGCTAATCTGTACAGGCAGAGTGGGGCCTGCAGAGGCCTGGAAGGCAGTGCCTGTGTTGCCAGAGGCTGGTGTTTTCAGAGAGCTGATACACAGCAGGCACAGATAAGACTCCCTCATGGTAGTGCAGATGGCAGTGAGATGCTTCACAATCCTGGGTACCCCTGGGCAGCGTCACACCTGGAGAGTATGTTGCTCTTGGAAGCCTGAATGACTATAAGGAATAATATTTTTCATGAAGTCCATAAAATTCAACTTAGGACTAGAAGCCCAAAGTGTGGCTCTTCTGGGGTAGGCATCTGATCAGAGCTCTGTCACCCAGCACAGCCATTTCAAAGGCTGTCTGGAGGTCATGGTGTAGATTTAATCAGACTAATGCATACTGATCCTCAAAATATATGAATTAGGATTTCTTGGTTGCTGTGACATTTCCAAATGCTGACATGGGCTGTATGGTCTTTCCTTTTGCATCTTGCATGGAGGTTTAGATTTTCCCATATTTGAAAACTATGTACATTATACCTAGGTTTTGCTCAGATGTTGAACTGTGGGAAACAAACAGATAATTTATTGGGAAAACTGAAGAATCTAATTTATAGTAACTGATGACAGAATCCTCAAAGGTATTTAGACACTGAACTCCCCTTGACTTTCATGAGAGTTTGGCATCTAATACATTTGAGGATCTGTAAGTCAAACTGTTATGTTACTTATAGGATCTCATGAAGTGTGTTCAAAAAATCCATTCCTCCCACTTAGGTCCATAGATGTGGATGCTACAACCCAGTTTGGATGGAAACATTGTGCTTTAAATGTCTTAGCTATGATAAGCAGCATATAATTAGCAGCCTTCATGTTTCTTGTCCTACCATAAATGCCAACCAAGGGAAGAGGTTTATTTAACTGAGCCTTTCAGCCCCTTAAAAGACCTAGCATATAGGAATATATTTCAGCCAAACTAAACTTCCAGAAGTACAGTAGGAAATAATAAATTCACAACAATGAACAAACAAAATATTTCAATAAAGATGTGCTTTTCCGCTGTATACAGATGGTCCGTTCCAATTTAGTTTGAAATCTATCATATATGAGCTGGTATGGTCCAACTTGTCAAATTACATTCTTGACAGGCTCAGTCTTTAAAAAAAGTACTAAAGCTTATATAAGAGCAATAATTGGTCAGCACAGCTCTATTTTCAGAAACATCTGACATTAACCAACTTTGAAAAGGGAGCATTTTGGCAGCAAATGATTGATCTCAGGAACCAGACTTAAAGACGTATGTCTCTTTGAATTTAAGCTTATGCAAAAAACAAAACAAAAAAAAAACCCTATAAGATGGTAGTTTTATTATTTTACTTATATAAAATGAAGAGACTTCCCTTGCCCCAGAACACACTGTTCATAAGATTGGAGCATTTGATGTTACATCATTGTTTTCAGTTGTAGGCTCAGGCACTACAGTATTTTACTTCCCTTGGCAGTAAAATCCTGCTGTAAATCTTCCTACTAATCCAGAGGGACAGCTGCTTCCAAGCCACACGGGGATCTAACCTGCCTCTAATGTCTCGGGGCTAATATGTGGCTTCAACATCCAAAACTGCATTGGTGGGGGAAGTAAGTAACCTGTGCAATATTTGCTGAAGGCATTCTGTCTGTGGATTGATGAGGCAAGCAGAAGCCCACCAGGGATCCTGAGGGAGTGCTCTTGGGAGCAGCTACTATGGAAAAAAGGGGCAGCATACACTCTTCCCTGTGTAGGCCTGGGCACACTGGTAGGTTGGAGATCTATTATAGATGAGCTGGTAGAATTCAACCTGTCAAATTACATTCTTGACAGGTTCAGTTTTCAAAAAAAGTACTAACGTTTATATAAGAGCAATAAGATGAAGCATGGGACTGCACCAGCATGACACATGGTACAGCCAAACCTGTGAAGTGCCTCAGGCCTTGCTATCCTGCCTGCCCTCCCCCTTCACTAGTCCTGGTCAGAGACCCACGAACTCCTATATTCTCGCTGCCTTCTCCCTGCAATGTGCAAAAGGAGCTCCCTGCACTTTCTGCTCTCCCCTGGCAAATCTTTGCAACAGCAGCCATACATGACCATTCAATGTGCAGTTTTGAACTGTATTTGCTTGAGTAGTTCAGATTATGGATGTTTCAATGGGGTACATTTGCTAAAGATACAAGGCACTTTCCTCAGTTAGCTCCCACCCCAAAGATTGTTTGCATACAAGTTCTTCCCTTTGCAAGCTCTGCTTGTGGTACAATATGCCCCCAAAAGAAATGGATAGGAGGCCAAGACATGACACTTCTCCGCTCTGCACTGGCTGGCAGAATTGGCTGGCCACAGAGGGGAACACAAATTGCATCCTTTTAAGGCCACAGCAGCAAGCCTGCTGCCTCTCTGTACCTGAGAACTTCAGAAGGCAATATACCTCCCTGGGGAGCAGTGTCTCCACCTGAGGTTCTTTGACTACACACTGCCTGCAACATGGACAAGCGCCTTCAAAGGCACAACTGGACCTTTATAATGATGTTTCCAAAAGTTTCAATTCGTGCTGCACGTTCCATAGTATCTAATGGTGAAACTGTAATTTGTGATGATGCATATCCTCAGACCTAGGTGTGTTCCTGGATTTAGTAATCCAATACACTACGTAATTTATTTTGCCATATTGTACACTCATATTGTACTCATTATTTCACAGTCCTTTGCTTCTTCCTTAGAAAAAGGACCATCCATATTTTCTGCAGCAAATGCCAAGATCTTACCATGTTAATTTTTAAAAAATGATAATGTTTACTTGTAGCTGGACACTTTCCTTTAATCACAAAATCACAGTAATAAAATCTGGTTAATCCCTGAAAATGCATCTATTTTATTCCCTTTTCAATACAGGATTGCTCCGACAAATGTTTTGTCCAGTCCACTTTCAAATGATTTAAGTCATGAAGGTTCCACCACATATTAGGCAAACTGTGGAGTGTCTCCATTTAGTTACAAATTTCTGCTTCTAAATTAATTTAGGAAATACATTGCAGAACTTTTGATCTTGTTGTTTTTATTAAACAGCCCTATTATATACTTACTCCCTTTTCACTTTGCATCAATATTAACTTCTCTGATTCTTTTTTAAATGAAATAATAGTCTACATTAATAATTCACTGTAATTTGGATACAGAATAAATAGTAATACATTCTTGTTTCTAGGCCAAATTGAGGAAAGCATAAAAACAATTGAATATATGGCCGCCCACCCTAAATTCAAAGTCTTCACAAATACATCTGAATACTTTATTTAGGCCATTGAGTGCTTATGATTGCTCACGACTTTTGAAAATAAGGCAGGTGCCTAAATAGGGCTTAAATTTAGGCTCTTATTTTAGCAAATCTTAGCCATTCTTTAATTACTATTTTCAGATCAGCATCAACAATGTGCATCAGAGGACACAACAGAAGATATGGCAAATATATAAATATAGAAAAGCAATGCAAATCAGACACAAAACCTTATGGGAATTGTTCATCCTATACCTCACACAATTTGGGCACTTCCAGAATAAAAAATAACAGCCACACATTGAATGAGTAACAGGATGTAGTGGGGAGGAGGGCAAATGAATGATTTCATAAAATAAAAATATAATAATTCCTTTCTTTGGTTGCTGTGGAACAGAATGACAGATATTCCACACTATCAGTCTTTCCATCCCACATAACATTGTTTCCATATGGGCTCCATGTATGATTGTCAGTTGACTCTGTCTTTAGTAATAGGAATTGCTCATCCATACTGAATTTCATAACACTTCAATATAATAATATCACTAAGATAGCTCTTAATGTTTTTTCAAAGTGGTGTACAAATACAAATTATTTAGGTCCCAATTCAGCAAGGCACTGAGTCACAGGTTTAACGTTAGGCACATGCATAAGTTCCATACTGAACTGAGCCTTCATTCCTGTGATGGTGCCATGACAAAGCTCTGTCCTTGTCTCTGTGGGTCCTGCATTTCCTGGTGGATTTCGCTAGCCTCAGAGGCTCACTGTGACCCTCCACATAGCCCTTCTCTCTCTAGAGGCAAGGGTCACAGCCTACTGAGCCATTTTCATCATAAGCCAGCAAGGGAGGTGAGGAGAAGCTACTCTCTCTTGCAGTCTCTGTTGTCTCCCAGTCTTAGTGATTAATTCAGGGGGGTGGGAAGTGGGGAACCCAGGTCCACCCTCTACTACAGGCTCCAGCCCAGGGACCCTAATAGTATCAGCTATGGTAGCTGACCTTTTAGAAACAAGACGCATACAATTCCCTGAGCCACTTCCCCACAGCAGCCCCCACTTCCTCAATGTCTACTTCACCCTTGCCTCAGGGCCTCCTTTCTTGCTCCTGAGATGGTTTGTACTGCTCAGTTCCTCCAAGAGCCCAGCTTCCTCCTACAGCTCCTGACACAGGCACACACCTGACTAACTGGGAGGCTTTTAACTAGTTTCAGCCAGCCCCTGATTGGCTTCAGGTGTCCCAATCAACCCACTGTCTTCCCTGCCTGCTGGAAAGATTTTAATTGGCCTCAGGTGTCTTAATTGGCCTGGAGCAGCTGCCATTTACTTATCCTGGTAGCAGGGATTTGTTTAGCCTGTGGCTAATATATTTGTCTCCCACTACTTTACTATAGCCATCTGGCCTTGCCCCGTCACAGTGGATATAGTGGTTGCCATAAATCGCCAGCATTTGCCAGTGGTTTCCACACAAATGCTACAACTTCTCCCCTCCCTTTCCTTTAATTAGTAGAAAAAATGATGGTGGTAATTTTTCTCTATAGCTGAAGTGAGGACAGTCTAAAATAATTTGTCAATACTGTATGTGACCTGGATACTGGGATTTTTAACTGTGTGACTAGATTGGGTAAAATCAACAGGCTGTTGGGAAACAAAGAGCTAGGCAAAAAAAAAGTGGCTTGGGATAATCACCCATCTACCAACAGGGATAATACAAGGGCCATTCTCTTTGATGTTCTGACTCTGACCTCTTATGTGTTTACTGGGCTAGTTTGTCTAAAGGGAGTGTTCCAAGTGTGTGAACACAGGAGAACATGGACCCTAAATCGATTTAAAAGAACACACACCCTCATCTGCCTGAGGAGAGACAGTTAAAGGAAATAGACTGACACCCAGACCCCGGAGGTTAGGAGTGACTAGAAGAATAAAGCCTGTTTACAGTCTGTACCAAAAGATGGCAGGATTTTAGGTTAGATAGATGTGTGCAGATCTTTTGCTATTTTAAAAACTGTTTTCTCTTATGTTATGCTTTATTCCTCCTGTTCAGATTAAACATACTTTAGGTTAAGAAGGCACAGTATTCACCACAGATCACAGCCTCCCGAAGAGAAGAACCACAGGTACTGAACCCAGACAGAAATGCTGGGTAACCACTGTCAATGCACAGGATACATTAGCCCAAGACTTGGTATAAGAGTAGCACAATCATAGATTGCAAGGTCAGAAAGGATTGCTGAGATTATGTAATTTGATCTCCTGTATAACAGAAGCCATACAACTGCCCCACAATATTTCCCTTTGGACTAGAGCATATCTTTTATTAAAAAAAAAACAAAAACAATTGTGCCTTAGCAGTTGCCAGTGATGAAGACTCCACAATAACCCTTGGTAAATTTTTCCAATCGTTAATTACCCTCACTATAGAAATGTACACCCCATTTACAGTCTGAATTTGTTTAGTTTCAACATTCAGCATAGGATCTTGTTATATCTTTGACTGATAGACTGAAACCTCATTATCATATATGTGTTCCCCATGTAGGTACTTATAGACTGTGATCAAGTCATCCCTTAGCATTCTCTTTGTTAGACTCAAGGAACTCTGTCTATTTAGCTTATCACTATAAAGCATGTTTTCTAATCCCTCAGTCATTCTTGTGGCTAAACTCTTTACCTTCTCCAATTTATCAACGTTGTTCTTGAATTGAAGACACCAGAAATGGACATGGTATTCCAATAGCAGTTGCATTAGTGCCAATAAAATCTCTACTCCTACTCAAGATTTCTCTTTATGCATCTCAGGATTTTATTAGCCCTTTTGGCCACAGTGTCACACTGGGAGCTCATGTTCAGCTAATTATCCATCATGACCCCCAAATCTTTTTCAGAGTCACTGATTCCCAGGATAGAGTCCCCATCCTGTAAGTATGGATACATTCTTTGTTCCTACATGTATATATTTATGGTTAGCCACATTAAAATGCATATTGCTTGCTTGAACTCTGCTCACCAAGTGATCCAGATCAATGACCTGTCTTCTTCATTATTCACCACTCCCCCAAGTTTTGTGTAATCTGCAAACTTGATCAGTGATGATTTTATGTTCTCTTCCAGATCATCAATAAAAATATTAAATAGCATAGGGCCAAAAACAATCCCAGTGGGATTCCACCAGAAACACACCAATTTGATAATATTGCCCCATTCACAAATACATTTTGACCCCATCAGTGAGCCAGTTTTAATCAATTTAAGGTGTGCCATGTTAATTTTGTATCTTTCTAGTTTTTTAATCAAAACGTCATGTGGTACAAAATCAAATACCTTACAGAAGTCTAAGTATATTACATCAACACTGTTACATCCATAATCAAACTTGAAATCTCATCAAAAAGAAAATATCAAGTTGGTTTGATAGGATTTATTTTCCATAAACCCATGTTGATTGGCATTAATTATATTACCTCCTTTAATTCTTTATTAATTGAGTCCTGTATCAGCTGCTCCATTATCTTGTCTAGGATCGATTTTAAACTGATGACCAGTAATTACCTAGATCATCCCATTTACCTTTTTAAATATTGGCACAACATTAGGTTTTCTCCAATCCTCTGGAACTTCTCCAGTGTTCCAAGACTTATTGAAAATCAGCATTAATAGTTTAGCAATATCCTTAGCTGGCTCTTATAAAACTCTTGGGTACAAGTTATCTATCTAGACCTGCTGATTTAAAAATATGTAACTTTAGGACCTGCTATCTAAAATCCTCATGAATTCCCATTAAAATAGAGTGTGTGTCGCCACCATCTGGCTTTTTCCCTGATATAGAACAGAAATATTTACTGAGTACTTCTACCTTTTCTGTATCATTATTGATAATTTTACCATTTCTGTATAGTAATGGTCCAATAACATTGTTAAGATTTTTTTGTTCTTAATATATTTGTAAAACTCTTCCTTTTTGTCCTTAACTCTACTGGCCATAGAGTTCTCCTTGTGTCCCTTTGCGTCTCTTTTCAATTTTCTACAATTCCTAGCTTCTGATAATATTCATTACTGTTGACTTCTCCTTTCTTCCATCTGTTTATATGGCTGCCTTCACTTCTTCTCCAAGCCAGTAGAGCATTCTTCCTTTATATATGTTACTGCTCTGGATTTTATTCTGTTTGCACATTATAAATCTGATCAAGTCATGATCACTTGTACCAAGCTACCACTAATTTTTAGATCTGTAATCAAGTCCTCTGTATCTATCAAGATCCAGTCTAATATAGAATTCCCCTGTGTTGGATGCAACGCTTTTTGAGTTAGGAAGTTCTCATCTATAGTATTTAGAAATTCCATCTTGTACTTTCTCCATTAAGACACTTATGCATAAGCATTCAAGACCATTTTCTTCTAAGTTGTCAGTGACTCAGAAACAGGTTTTGCCACTTTAGACATAGAGTGCTACTCTCCCTCCCCTTTTGACCATTCAGACTTTCCTAAATAAGTTATAACCATTGATTCATGATTCCATATCAGAAGGTGTAGAGGCATGACGTCTCGGGGGGTGCACTAAAAGACCAGAGTGGGGGAAGGGAAGGTGCAGCTAGCCCTGTGACCATACATATTTAATGGTGGCCATTTGGATAAGTATAATTATCCCTATTTTACAAATGGAAAGGTGAAGTAATTTGCCCAAGGCCAAATAACAAGTCAGCAATAGAGCTAGGACTAGAACTCAGGAGTTCCTGGAAATGTGATCTTTCTACTAATCTATGCAGCCTGTCATGTCAATTGGCTTTGCTTTGATTGACTAATTCATGCTACTGATACCAGCCAAAGACAGTCATATTCATTGTAGTAGTGGAAGAACTAAAGGCCCATTTCAACTTGCAGCTATTATAAAAATGGACATGCCAGTCAACCAACAAAGATATTCAGAGTTGTAAATGCATTTGTTCTATAAGAAGAAAAAACAATGTAAGAGCATTAAAATTCCTCATGCAAGCTGAAAATATTTCTAATTGAATGTTGGGGTTATTTGGAAGCAATTTTGTTCCAGGGCTCAACAAACTCCAAAATTTATGGTGTCATTAGAGAATTTTAAGAGCACTTAAATAATAACTAATATTTGTATATCAAAATTAATTGTAAGAAGTACACTATTTGCATTAAATAAGATACTGGACTTATGGTACAAAAGCAAAATATAAAGCAGCCAGCTTATTTTTAAAGTGAAAGGGCTTTTTGCAATATCATTTCTACAGCAGAAAACAATTTAAAATATGAAAAAATACCAAATTATCAAAAGTGTCATGCACTAAAACTATTAGTTTCCACTTCAGGATTAGTGCATCATTTACCCTTTGCTTTTCCGGGGATAATCAGACTCACTGTTTGCCTTCTGTGTTTAATACTATGAATACCCAACAAATTACTTTTTGGTGCTAACACTGAATTTTGCTTACATATGTTTTGTGCGACAGACATTCAAATAAATAGGATTTTGATATGAATAGAATCTCTCAAGTGATCCTTCAAGTCACAGCTACCATTTTGTTTCTATCTTGATTTCAGTCTAAAATGGCAGATTGAATGGGAGCTATACCCACAGAAAGTGCATCAGATTCACTCTGAGTGACTGGTGGTTTGCTTCTCTATCAGATATTTTGAGCCACACGTTCCCCTCTGTGCTTGCACATTCTGTTCTGAGAAAGATCGTTTTCCAAAATCTAAAAGGAAAACATATCTATGCTGTTTCCCTTTACTTCTTCCCAAATGCCTAGGAAGCTGATGATGATATTAATATTATTTAATAATACCAACATAACAATTTACATTTAAATAGTAGCTTTCAATCTGAAGCACTTTACAAATTATATATAGGAATCAGACCACATACCACTTTAATGCACTGCCATTCATGGAATGAAACACAGTAGTGTTACACACATAGTTTTTAACAGTACATGGTGTTAGCAACACTACCCTGCACTTTAGTATATGAATTGTAGATGGCCTTACACAACTGCTATTCATATTTATAGACCAAGTCCAAAGTTTTTAAACTTTGGTGCAAAAAGTTAGACACCTAAATGCACATTACACAGTTGAACAGATGGCCTGATTTTTAGAGGGGTTGAGCACTCAGATCACCCACTGATGGCAGCTGGAGTTTTGGGTCCTCATTTCCCCTGAAAATGTAGCCCCAGTTGTTCCAATTAGGTAACCCAAATTAGCGTACACTCTTGAATATGTAAGACATCTCTGACTTGCAAAAGATGACAAATCAGGAGCAGAGTTGGGACTGGAACTCAGAGGTCCCAAGTCACCATCTCCCCTAATAACTATACCTCACATGAGATATTCAGAAAGCATCTCCAGTAGCACAGCATCTTTTCTCATCAGGGTATTTGTTCAATGATTTATTGGGGAGAAAGAATGCCACCCACTGAATCACTTACACCACTTCATCTACAGTTTCCTTAGGACCCTAAACTGACCCTACTTCATGTGTGAAATCTAACAGGATTGCTGGTTTTGCTCCAACTGCATTTGGCAGTATTCTGCTAGGCAGCAACATTCTGAGAGTTGTCAAACATTTCCACCAAGCTACAGATGTAAGCAAGATGACCAGGTAAAAATGTGATTTTTTTTTTTTGTGGGCTATGGAATCAGTATTGTAACCTGAAATTCATCTCATATTTATTTAGGGAAACCATTTTAATAGCTTTAGAAATGTTTGCTGCAATTGAATCTTCCTACCTTGCAACATGAAAGAATAGCATTATCAAGGTGGCTTGATGACATATTACAAGGGTAGCAGAGGTGAGCTTCATTCATCAGGAATAAAAGTGAGAGCCCCAAGTATCTCAATGGTTTATGGGTGTCTGGTTCAGAAAGTTACTTAAACTGCTCAGTTGTTGGCAGGAAAACAAAGTAGCCTCTATGCCCTTGAAGCTCACTTCACCACTATGAATGGAAACTAAAATATACTTTAAAACAATATGCATATCACAAAGCAGTGTAATAAAATAACAGGATATTCTTTAATGCTGCTGAAGAGAAGGTTTAGCTCTATGCCAGCGGTTCCAAAACTGTGGGTTGTGACCCCAAATGGGGTTGCACCATCAGCAGATGCAGTTGTGGCAAGTCCTAGTGTGCAGAGGATGCCATTTTGCTCTTGAGATGGGATGAATTAGGCCCTGAGCCCCCCTCCTGAGTGCCTCATGGCCTGCCACATCCCAACCCAGAAAAGGGCAGTGGAGAGAGTCCTTCAAGTGGTCTAGAGCAGCTGTGTGGGAAGCAGCCAATCAGAAAGGCTGTAGGGAGTAGCCAATAGGGGTCCAGTGGGCTAGTATAAGAAGAGCTGCAGGACGAGAATGAAATCAGTTCCTTGCTGGAGCTGAAGGAGTATGAATGGTGTGCCCAGCTGGCTGAGGGAGCTACAGGACTCCAGATAGAGCAGTGCTGGCAGAGACTGAGAGGAACGTGAAGGCGCTCTGGGCTGGCTGCTGGGACTCAACTAGGACAAGGCCCTGAAGTAAGGGGAAGAATGAGCTGTGACCCTGGTGGGGAAGTGGCCTAGGGAATCATAGCAGCAATGTAGCTTAGTTAAAGGGACATGTTGGATGGCTGCTATCTTTAGGGTCCCTAGGCTGGGACCTGGAGTAGAGGGTGGGCCTGGGTCCCCACCTGCAACCACTGGGAAAATGGCCTGGACTTTGATATGTCCCAGAAGGGGAACTGAACTCTCTTAGGGCTTGTCTACACTACTCGTCGGATCGTCGGGCAGCAATTGATCCAGCGGGGGTCGATTTATCGTTTCTCATATAGATGTGATAAATCGACCGCTGAGCACTCTCCAGTTGACTCTGGTACTCCACCAGAACGAGGAGCACAAACTGAGTCAGAGGGAGAGTGTCAGCTGTCAACTTACCGCAGTGAAGACACCGTGGTAAATAGATCTAAGTACATTGACTTCAGCTACGCTATTCACGTAGCTGAAGTCAATGTAGTGAAGTGTAGACAAGCCCTAAGGCTATGTCTACACTGGCAACTGAACAACAAAACTTTTTTTTTTCAGAGGTGTTAAAAAAACACCATTCCCCAATACAAAAGTTTTGCTTTGTCGGCAGAAGCACTCTCCTGCTGACAAAGCTAATGCCGCTCATTAGGGGTGGAAGTTTTTTGTCAGCAGGAGATCTGACAAACAGCAACTATGCTGTGTGCCTTTTTAGTGCCATGGCTGTAGCGACACAGCTGTAGTGTAGACATGTGTAGACATGGCCAAGGTGGCCCAACTGAAGAGCTGGGGCCAGAAGGGCCCCGAGAGGTGAATAGTCTCCAGGGAGGGAGACTTTGGGGATGTGGCCCCACACTAGGGTCAGGACTGCTTGAAGAGCAGGGACAATTCAAAGGCGTCCAGAAGGGGCTGAGAGACAGTTTGAAGAAGGGTACTGAGATAGACCCTGCTGGACTGATTAAGGAGTGAGCCCAGGGATAGGGCTGCAGATAAAGGGACACTACAGAGGGTGCTGAGATAGGCCCCTTATTGGACTTATATCTTGCAAGGAGTTTGATTTTTATCTTGCATATATACTGTGTGTGATTTGGCCAGAGGGCTGAGTTACTAAAGACTCACCACAAACTGAGAGAGAGAATGCAGGAACACACACTGAGACAGAGGGTGCTTGTGAGAGGTGAGGACACTCCATTACAGCTCCAAACAATGTGACCTCAAATGTGCAGTGTGTGTGAGATCATGATGCATGGAGGATGCCATTTAACAAAATGGCATCCTTCACATGGCATGACCTCGCATATACCGTACTTACGAGGTCATGCTGTGTTTAAGACTCCATTTTTGTAGAGCAAAATGGCACCCACCATGCTGTGTGGGGTCCCAGAAGGAAATAGTTCATTAAAATAGGATCATGTCAGCAAGTTTGGGAACCCCTGCTTTGTGCAAAGCTCTGGAGATGATGAAACTACAACAAAGAGCTAAACAGAGGGTTCAATCTGATCATACCTACAAGATTAACTCTATGTGAAGATCTTTCTCTGGTAACAGTGATTACATCTAAAAATGGAGACAAAAATATCAGAAGAATATGGAACCACTGTGTTGCTAAAGGTTTTACACAACTGCAAACCCTTTGATTTACAGTAAAGGTCCTACCAAGCAGACTTCCATCTGCCTGCCCCTGACATGATGTTTTTCTAAAAACTGTAATATTTCTGAATAACAATTGCAGTTTGTCATAAAATATCTCACTGAATTTTTAAAACTTTGTTCATTCTGAGACACTGTACAGTTTTTATTGTTCCATATATGAAAAGTGTATTCAACTCCATGGGAAGGAAAGAGGTTTAGTATCCATTAGCAACAGATTTCTAGGTTCGAGTGAAAAGTACCTTGCCTAACAAAACACATCCTCTGTAATATGTGGATAAATGTGGTGTTCATTCAATGTGGGAAATTGTCTTTCTAATCAGTGACTGGATCTGTTAACACTTAAAGAGCCAGAATGTCATGCTTTATCTCTTATCAGTCCAGTATGGGTAAGAATAGAGTTGTGTCTGAAACAAAGCCTTATTGAACAGAAAAGGACACACCTTATTTTTAACATTTTTGAGTTGATTTTTCCTTCCTGTTTTTTATTTGTTGTTTCTTTACATTTTGTGGCTCATTGGATGGATGATGTCACTTCAAGCTATGAGTCTTTATGGACTTGTACGGGTCACACGGAAGGTTGGGTAGCTCCTTCCCCCATTTTTCTTTCCTATTTGGAAACCAACTGGAGACCAAAGGTGCCACATCCTAGGAGAAAGCCTTCGCTATCTTTTTGTCCTGATGTTAGTCACCTGCAATCCAGTTAAATGGTCCCCATGTGACAAGGAGGCTCTCCCTTGGATTCAGCACGTTGGCCATCTCAATGGGGCAATGAGGCCTTCACCGCACTTTCATATCAAGCAGCCATTTTTCTCTGCACATTACCCTCAACCTCCTGTTCATATTAGATACTCAGCACTGCATAGGCAGCCTCCTCCAAATTTGCAATGTCTACTTAAACCTAGCCACTACAGAGTTCTTAAGTCCAGCTGGCAAACTGTTCTCCCTCCCCTAGAGAGTGAAGCCTTAATTCTAATCCAATATACCATATGTAGGCACACACATTTAAAAATCCAATATTGCTTATGTGTGATCTAGCACAGCAGGCAAATTTTCAAAACAGATAAATTCAGAACCTCAGATTCAAGTCAGACCATATCCCTGAAGGCCTAAGGACTGAGCGGCTCAAGGTCTTTTCCAAATCCAGCTCTACTGTACTGTATTACAGAAGTCTACCCACTAAGCTTTGGCTTGGAATGTCAGCCAATTTTTAAATAGAATCTGTAACCTTCTTTTTACTAACCTGTTTAGAATTAAACCTCCAAGTCTCTTCCTCTGACACAGCAGCTGAATGAAATTCAGTAGCAGGTTGAAATTCATTATTGAACTCTTCCATTCAGAATACTGCTGGTGTTACTTATATTAGCTCTTTAACAAAAGGTATAAGACCTATAAGGTATAACCTAGTGGCTATTATATATTCTGATTTGCTGGTGTGGGAAGTCCAATTACTGTGAAATCACTAGTAGCGATGGAAAATACTCCGTTTAAGTAAAACTAACTGAATAAGGATTCAGTGGAATATAAGCCTGTCTCAGATTCTGAAACTTTGTTAATGAATTGTCCATCATTCTTATAGAGCACAGGAAAAACTTTAGCAGGGAAATTAAATTGAGTTTCATTTAGTGCCCTGTCATAAACCAACGCTGCAGGAGTTGATCTGAAATGGCAATTCCAGAAGTTATCTGTTTAAGAAACTTAAACAAAGGGAAGTGTCTCTTTCCCCATCAGTCTGTCCCTGCTGCAGTTTGAATTGGTAAGGATGCTTGAACTGGAGTTCCATTGGTTTAGAGAGGAAGAGGCTCTCCCTTGGACTCTGACATTCACTGCTCTGCCCCAGACATGCTGTGTGCAAGTCATGTATATTTCACCCTTAATCATTTGCAGTCTGAAAAACATTTTTTTCAGAGAACTGTATGTGTCTCAGGGAACAAAGGAATCCATTTCCCCTACCTTCCAAATCCCTTCATGTCTCCTATTCTATCCTCTGGACTAGTGGCTATATCCCATCCATATATCCTATCTGGATCAGGTGGCCACTAGATCTGTGTATGTAAATACTTTCCCTAATATCAGTATATCTCATCTCTTCTCTGAAGAGCATTTGTGGATACCCATCAGCATGTCCCTTCTACCTGCAGCTTTCACCCCCTCCATGTACATATGGATTGACGATACTCAGCTTAAGTGAGCTAAACTCCCACCTACCTCAGTGTTGCAGCACCAAGCTCTATGTCTGTAGTAAAGATAGTCCCAAGTCACAGCACTTAGTTCCAGATTCCAAATGTGCCAAAAGAGATGGGTTTAGTGTGGGTCCCATCTATAATAAACATCTTTAAATTCTAAATAAATACATTTAGGGCCCACTCCACGGTGCTGACCAAAAACTGAGTGTGCTGGACACCTTCAATGCCCATTGAGACTTGAGGGTCAGCAACATCTTGCAGGATCAGCCCTTACACAATAATTGACAATTAATAGCTCCTTTACCTATTTGCCAACATCTGAGTTCAAGGTTTTGTAGTTCTCCCAACAAGTGTTTACAGTATCACAAATGGAAACCTTTTCTATAGTTGCTGCTCTGCCATCAAACATTGCAGAAGATGCAGAGAAACTTGAATTGGCTGGTAAAACCCTTTTTTAACTTCACCTTCAACATGTTGTAATCCACAGTTGTTCAACATTTAGTCTCAGTATGATATAGATGAGATAAGAAACAGAAGATAGAAAAAGAGACGGATGGGTTGATAAAGGGAAAAGTGAAGGCGAATCAATGGTAAATTGTAAATGAGCTCCATTGGAGTGGGAAACAGTTTATAAAGTAAAACAAAATATTTCAAGGAAAACAGAGACAACCCTGCATGAACCTCCATTGTTCAAACAAATCTCAATAAATCAAATGATTAATTATACTATTGCAATGTGTCAGTTACAAGTGGTAACAACTTGAATAAATAGTATATAATTTGTCATCTCTCTGAAGACTCAGAGTTGATAACTGGATAACCGTACTCAGAGAGTTGTTATTAATGGTTCCCAATCCTGCTGGAAAGGCGTAACGAGTGGGGTTCCGCAGGGGTCTGTTTTGGGACCGGCTCTGTTCAATATCTTCATCAACGACTTAGATATTGGCATAGAAAGTACGCTTATTAAGTTTGCGGATGATACCAAACTGGGAGGGATTGCAACTACTTTGGAGGACAGGGTCATAATTCAAAATGATCTGGACAAATTGGAGAAATGGTCTGTGTTAAACAGGATGAAGTTTAATAAAGACAAATGCAAAGTGCTCCACTTAGGAAGGAAAAATCAATTTCACACATACAGAATGGGAAAAGACTGTCTAGGAAGGAGTACGGCAGAAAGGGATCTAGGGGTTATAGTGGACCACAAGCTAAATATGAGTCAACAGTGTGATGCTGTTGCAAAAAAAGCAAACATGATTCTGGGATGCATTAACAGGTGTGTTGTGAGCAAGACACGAGAAGTCATTCTTCCGCTCTACTCTGCTCTGGTTAGGCCTCAGCTGGAGTATTGTGTCCAGTTCTGGGCACCGCATTTTAAAAAAGATGTCGAGAAATTGGAAAGGGTCCAAAGAAGAGCAACAAGAATGATTAAAGGTCTTGAGAACATGACCTATGAAGGAAGGCTGAAAGAATTGGGTTTGTTTAGTTTGGAAAAGAGAAGACTGAGAGGGGACATGATAGCAGTTTTCAGGTATCTAAAAGGGTGTCATGAGGAGGAGGGAGAGAACTTGTTCACCTTAGCCTCTAAGGATAGAACCAGGAACAATGGGTTTAAACTGCAGCAAGGGAGGTCTAGGTTGGACATTAGGAAAAAGTTCCTAACTGTCAGGGTGGTTAAACACTGGAACAAATTGCCTAGGGAGGTTGTGGAATCTCCGTCTCTGGAGATATTTAAGAGTAGGTTAGATAAATGTCTATCAGGGATGGTCTAGACAGTATTTGGTCCTGCCATGCGGGCAGGGGACTGGACTCGATGACCTCTCGAGGTCCCTTCCAGTCCTATAATCTATGAATCTATGAATCTATGAATCTATGATAGGCAAAACACCAGTGAAATCTGTCTGTAAAACATAATTAATATTTCACTCCATGATAATTTTCTTTCTTTAAAAAAGAAGACATTGTTTCAATCAAATTACAAGTCTGTCTTTATAAGGACACAATAAATCACTGAATTTTTCAAATTTTCACAGAAATCATTGAGCAAATGTATTAATGAAAACCACCTCCTGTATTACAGGACACATTTTAGATATATATCCCCAAACCGATGCAGTCAGAAATTCTATGCAATAGGACACTTCACAAAAGTTCACAGAGCCCCAGCTAGATCAGTGCAAATATGAATAGCATAAAATGATAAGCAAACCTTACAAAGTAGCTACTGAGACGCTAGGGTGCTTATTCAAACTTTATCCAAACTTAGAAAAAATTGGGTTAGACATCAGGTCTCTCTGAACCCAGGTGAAATGAAGTGAGTTTAGGGTTATTTGACACTAAGGAACATAAATGTTGTTGCAGTATTATCCTCCAGCATGTCTCTCTGTTACAGCCTTTCTTTGCTCCACCCAACATTTCCTGTCTCTGTCCAACCCATTAACCCTCTCAACTTGGACATAGGGAAGCAAGGTCTGCGGTCTGCTCCATCTTTGGGTGCTCCATTGCTCATGGACATTGGGTGCCTGCTCATCTCCATCTGGGCTTACAAATGTGTTCCCTGGAATGGGACACTGTAAAGTCAATGATTTGAGACTACTGGGAATCACTCTGAAGCAGAAGGAATGAGGAGTACTTGTGGCACCTTTGATACTAACACATTTATTTGGGCATAAGCTTTTGTGGGCTAAAACCCACTTCATCGGATGCCTGCAGTGGAAAAGATAGGAAGATATATCTACACAGTAGGAAGATATATCTACACAGAGAACATGACAAAATGGGTGTTGCCATACCAGCTCTAATGAGACTAATCAATTAAGGTAGGATATTATCAGCAGGAGAAAAAAAAACTTTTGTAGTGATAATCAGGATGGCTCATTTCAAACAGTTGACAAAAAGGTGTGAGTAACATTAGGGGAAAAATTAACACGGGGAAATAGTTTTTAAAAGTGCTCAATCTGAAAATTCTGGCAGACCTCTGCGTACTGTAATCTATTCTCCCAAGTAAGTATATGTCCCCCAGCAGTGTAGTATCTGAGCACAATGGCAGCAAAACTTTGATTTTTGCACATCTGTGTTTGTAAAGCTGCTTGTTGGGAGGGATTTGCAGATCTGTGTTGAAATGGAGCCAGAGTTCCACCAACAGTTAGTCCTAGAGGAACTAGTGAGGTTATTTTATTGAAAGAGTTCATTTAGGTTTTAAAGGCTAGAAGTTAACACATGCAATACTAAACTTTCATGTAAGAAGATAATTAATCATTTTCACAACAAATGTTTTTTCTTAAATGTATACCTATTAGTACTAATATATAAGGATCCTAATGGATTAGATGTATCATTGTTATATCGTCTTATTCTGAGCAATATTTGCCAGATATATCACAGTTCAGAAATATGGACCAATATCTAATAAAAAGTCTATGTCAATGTTGTGCAAGGTCTTGTGTAAGGAGCCATCAGACAATTGTTACAGAACACAAGCTCCTTAATCTGTGATGGGCAAGGATGTGTTTAGCACCAGCTCTGAGCATCTGCTCGCATGAGGGCTGGCCTGCACCTTTTTCTTCTTGAATAACAGATGTAGTGGTTAAAGCACTGGAGTGGGACTTAGAAGAGCTGTGTTGAATTCCCAGCTCAAAACAGACTTCCGGTGTAACCTTCTACAAGTCAGTCTCTGTGGTGCTTAGTCATTGGAACAAATTACAGAGGGAAGTGGTAGCCTCTCCATCTCTTGACATCTTCAGATAAAGTCTGGATGTCTTTCTGAAAACACAAGTTATTGGGCTTGATACAGAGGTAACCGGTGAAATTTAACAGCTCATGATATACAGGAATTCTGACTTGATATCTAATATCTAATAGTACTTTCTGACCTTAAAACTCTATGGTTGTCAGCTCTCCATCTATAAAATGAAGATAATAATATTTACTTCTCCCAAAACTTTGTCTCTCTTTTCTAGTTAGACCATAAATTATTTGAGGCAGGGTCTGTCTTCTTCGGTATGTGAGAATCTAGAACCTGGCACAAAAGGACCCTGATCTCAGTTGAGATCAGATTCACAAAGGGATTTAGGCACCTAACTGCCACTTTAGGCACCTAAATCCTAGAATTAGGCACTTCTGATAAATACAGAACCTCTAGCTGCTGCCAAATGCTGTAGGTGCCAAAACTTGCTTTTTGTAGTTAAAGTTCCCTAGGCATCTATGTTTCTGCCTTTGCACATGCACACCATCCCTCCTGGTTAGGCATCTGGATGATAGGCTTCCTTCCACCTAACTCACCTGCAGGGCCCAATCAAGCACCTAAACTCTGAGCCTACCTATTAGATCAGGTCCCAAAGATGAGTTCATATAAAACACTGTTATTACAGGGATAGTAGGTTAAACCTTACTGAAATAAGTTTGTCAGGGAGTAAAAGCTATTGTGAGGCTCAAGGTAGGTTAAGAGGTGTCAGAGTTTTAACTTTAATCAGATAGTACTTAATATAGCTCTTTACACCCATTAAATTCAGGGGTCTTTCATGATGAGCTCAGGCTTTATTCCCTAATAAGCATACTAATGATTTAATGCTTCTATTTTTATTCCAAATAAAAACACTGTAATTTGCCAGTTACAAAACTAACTTTCTTTTTTTAAAACCTCTGTCTTAAATTGTGAAAATGGATCACAGCCAGGACATTTTCAGCTTCCTCGCAAAGCTCTTAGATTTGTCAGTTCAATATTCCAAATCAAACACTGGCAAATAGAGAAAGCAAGACAGGAGGAGAAACATTTTAAAACAAGCGAAGCTCCATTATGTTTTTTTTTTTTTTTAAAAAGGCGGTATGGTGTGATGTGGATGTATTTAGCTTAGGTCAGAGTGTTGGATTTATCTCTGGGTAAGCAGAGACCTTGGCTCATGTGCAGTGTGTTTGGAAAGCAGAACTGGATGATGTCCAGTTTCTGGATAGAGTTTTTTGCCTTTTTTCTGGTGCTAGGAACCAGTGGAAATAGATTCCGATAGGTAAGGGCCAGCTCGAGGACCATCTAGCCATGAAGTTCAATAGTCTTAATACTGTTAGATCCATAATTTGGAGCTGAAACTAAAGGCAAAGATAAGGACAGACACAGAACAAACAAAATAAGATGGACAAGTCAAATTTCTAAGTTTTTTTTTTTTTTTTTTGCATTCTCAGGCCATGGAAAACTACCCAACCTATTAGGAAAGCTCTTCCAGAATCCTCAAATGGCCACATGTGTTCATAAAAATTCTGCGTTTAAGAATACTACAACATTGAGCAGTCTCAAAATATATCAACAAGAGTCCAGCTCTCAAAACAGCCTACTTCAGGCCTATTTCTGGCATGACTGCAGCTAACCATAAGAGGCCCCTCTAAAGTTCCAGGATAACAGTTCCATAGTTTATAGGCCATTAAACCTTTATGTTCTCTCTCCCCTGTAGGTCAGCCAAGCTTGCTGATTCTGTTTTCACAACTGAGACTAAGCCTTTCTGAGGAGCAAGGAGAAGGGAGGAGTGGGGTTATGTAGTCAAACAATTATTATTATTATTTTTTAAACTGGTATCTTTCAGTAGTTTGACACTAGCTTTTCCTTAAGTAGGTTCTCTTTTTGGTTGAGACATATTTCTTGTCAGAATGTGGATGAGGGCAATCACAAACCAAAATGAAGGAGCTGACTTACTAACTATATTTTCAGTTAAGGTTTGTGATACAGTAACCATGCTACATCCCTGAAACTCTGCAAGTGTGTATATATACGCTGAGCCCTGATTATGAAAAAGCATACAATCTCTTATCTGTGTTCTTTAGCCTCTTGGTTGTCTTTTTCATAATCAGGGGTCAGTGTTAAGACTTTGAAAAATATTATTATTATTGGCCTTTTATTTTTTAAGTCTTTCAATCTTGAATGAAGTTCCAGTGGTTGGATAATCTTTCTGTTTGTCTCTCACTCTTTTACTCAGCATTTTTTATGGCAATCAGCATATCCTGCCTGGCATTCAATTTGAAAGAAGCAGAGCTCAGCAGAATGGGCTGTCAACCAGTCATTCAGTCTCAGTCTGGAGAGTAAAATGATTTTGAATTTGGAGTTTGAAGTGGATGCCCCTCAGAATGGGGGAACCTTCCAGGGCAATTCACTGATTCATTGCAGTGCCTCCACAGACCACAATTTAAAAGTTAAAACCAACACCTTTTTTGGCAGCCACTGAAAAGACCATTTTTTGTGTGTGGCTGCTTTACCCTTCAAAATCCTTTGCACAGAAAGACTAGCCTGCTAATCAGATAACAACTGAAGGCTACAAGTTTGGAGAACACTTTGTTCCAGAAAAAACATCAAGAATGCTATTTAATTCTATTTCTTGTTAGTGTACACATCAGTGGTGGGCAACCTGCAGCCTGCAGGACAGGTGGCTGGTCAGGGTAATCTGCTGGCAGGCCGCCAGACCGTTTGTTTACATTTGCATGGCCGCCCGCAGCTCCCTTTGCGAGGAACCGTGGCCACTGATTGCCTGCCACTGGTATATGCTCATATGGAACATATATATTAAGTTATGTTGGTCCATTTTATAAAAGCACAAGTAAAAGTATTTTGGGTGGGGATGGAACTTACTATTTGGATATTATTGAGGAATCTGTTCTTTATGTACAGCACCAGACACTTCAAATTCAATGCTAATCCTAAATCAGGTTCTTATAGCCATGAATTTGGTTATGTATTCATTAGTCATGTAGAATGAAAGGTGCCTAAAAGAAGGTTCAGATAAATGTTAAGTGTAATGAATATATTTGGGCACTAGATGGGAGGTTTGATAGCATTATTGTACCAAGCAGCACTGTAATGAGGAGGAGTAATGAATAGTACTAAAGGAGGCAGAATTTCCTGTTCAGAAACACAGAAGCCAGGATCTAGTTAATGTTTGAGCAGGACGTCTGGCTGCTGTGAAAATCAATGCATTAGTAAAAGATTAGAGCTTGCCTTTATTGACTACTCATTTGTCTTTGTCCTTCTCTAATATTGGGCATCTATGTCCAATAAAAAGTTGCTTAATAACGAGAGATGGCAAAACTGATTTGAATTCATTGAAATCAGTTCTGAATCTTAGCCTGAAACTCAAGCCTGCTATGACACAAAGACATGAGAAGTGTTCGAAAGTTAAAAGTCTAAGCAATAACTGCAGGAGGCATTTTTCTGAACACAGTCTACATTCCTATTGCTCACAGTTTGCAGTAAGTAAGAAGGTATTGTGTAGTGAATACAGGCTGTCTCTCCCCTACATCTGACTAAGATTATGTACTTAATTTGCATTGTAACACTGGAGACAAAAGAATAAGTAGGAACTACAATTAAGCTTAACTTCTCCCAGCTCTAGGAAAGCAAAAAACCCCAAAACAAATGCCTTTTTTGTACTGGTAAGCTTGCTCACAATAAAATATAATATCACTAGTCATTCAAAAAGTAACAAGTAGTAAAACTCATAAAATAAGGTGATTATCCTCATGATTAATGAGAAACGTTTCAAATGACACTGAAACCCAGAGATTTTTGCCCACTGATCGGTTTTGTTATAATTCCCAAACTCCCTCCAGGTTCCCCAGAAATACAGGAGTGTTGGCGTTATCTCCAATATCCCTTACAAACCGGTCACGAGCTAGCCTTTGTGACATGTGATGTTGATAATTTGTCTTTTAATGGTTACAAATCTTTAACTTTTTTAAATTTCAGCATCTACTGTGATTAAATAATTGTCTGGACTCCCCTCATAATTTCAAGCAACTGAACATTTCAATCAATAGAAATAGGAAAAAGAATGTTTACAAATCAATATTATCCATCAAAATTATATTTAAAAAATCAAATTCTGCCAAGCCTATTTATCAAGTAAAATGAAAAAATGAGATGCTGGTTTCATTTTCTCAAAATAAATAGTTTTTAAGAGTTCAGGAACAGAGCAAACAAACTAATGGTTCTTTGCCAGGATGGGCAGGGATGCTGTCCCTAGCCTCAGTTTGCCAGAAGCTGGGAATGAGTGACAGGGAATGGATCACTTGACTCCCTCTGAGGTACCTGGCATTGGCCACTGTTGGAAGACAGGATACTGGGCTAGATGGACCTTTGGTCTAACCCAGTAGGGCTGTTCTTAGCTTCTTAAACTAAAGCCCATATGACAGGTCACAGTATACTTTGAGAGACATGCGCTTAGCAACAATTCTGTCTTTATAGAATCCTTTCAGAGTCATTTTCCCCTCACTTGTATATTACAACTAGGAACATTTACATGAAAATAGCATCTTAGTTTCTCAGGAGTTTATCTGCTCTGGATAATTATTCTTTACTTGACGTCATTATCCTATATTTGTAACATCTCTTCTGGTTGCTGTGGAGATTAAGTTTTTCATACTTCTTTCAAAGGAACTATAGCACCAGGTAAATCTGAAATCCAATATATCATGCCAATAACATCATTAAAGTCAAGATTTTCAAAAGTTGGGCCTAAAATGAGGTCCATATTTAGGCACCTACAGAAGGGGTCTGGTTTTCAAAAGTACTGACATTTTGGAATTAACAGTTTAGGAATTGATCAAAATTATTTGTACATATCCCATATATTGTAAAGGTTTCAGTTTCACAGAGAAAATTCTAATCTAATTAATTACACTGTGCATGGGTGCTATGGTATGAAATTATTTATCTCTTTAGTGAAAATGCAACAACACCATAAACATAAAACTGGATGCAAGCAATTTGATTTTTTTTTAACAAAAATAATTTGCTAATTGCCATTAGAAAAACAAGCACCCATAGGTGTTGATCAAAATCTTGTGGCTTCAAGTTTCTCAACAGGATGTGGGTTTATACTGAGTGAATAATTCATGGCAAATAATTTATTTAACTATTGCAGGCTCACTATGGGTTTGATTCTGCAATGTGCTTAGTGTTCTGGCCCTGATCCAGCAAAATGTTTAAGAATCTGCTTAACTTTAAGTGCACAAATGGTCCCATTGGGGAATTTTTGCAGGATCAGTGCCCTGTGCCAGAGAACCTTTGAGCAGATTGTGATTTCCTTATAGACCTGTAATATGAAATCCCTCACCATATTTTTTCTGAAATTAATTTGCTTAACTCTGTGGACTTGTTTTCTATGAATAGTCAGCTTTCTATATCTGACACTCCAGCTGTGTTGTTTAATTACAAGTGATCACATAAGTCAGGTGGTATTTTATCTGTCCCCTGGCTGGATGAGTGTTGTAGCTCTTGCTATGTAATCAGGAAGAGGACATGAAAAAACCATCACTGTGTTGAACCACAGGAAAAGGCAGCAGTTTAAGGAGAAGATAAGCAAGATTAAAGAATTTTAGAAAAATGTAAACCTTTTCCTCTCTGATCCAAATAAGCTTTGTCTGAAGATGTTTTCCCTATTGCAAGTAAACTTAGGGTACAGTAATATTTATTGGCAAGGTGCAGAGTTTGAAGTTTAATTTTCTTTTGTCACAGCCCAATAAAGTAATTGGACATGTGTGGACCGTCCTTGTTGTCAATGTTGTGGTAGGATCCGTCTCTAGTTCTTTGAGTTGTCTCATTGCCTAGCCTTTGGGAAGGCTGTGGGGCAAACACTTTCCTCCTGCTGTATTAAATGCAGTAACAGTAATTCTGGTGGGTGTGGGAGTATTTTTCCATTGACCTCATAATCCAACCTGTGTAAATTACATGACTTCTTGGTACAAGTTTGAGCACATGTACCATACCTAATATCTTGGAAACCACTTAAAACACAAGTCATAGTGGTGTGTATGTATACACACATGAATGCATACACTCAACAGGAATCATGACTCAGCAGAAGCAGTCTTCCTCATCACCATGTGTCAGGGTGACTGTTTCAATGAAGCAGAGCAGCACCAGCAAAATCTCAATTGCTCCTGGGTGCAGGTATACAAGATGGGCTGTTCTCATATTATTGACAGCCTGGCAGGAAGTGCAGGCAATACTGTAAAAATTCTTTGTCCACTTTTCAAGAATCAAAGTTAGGATAATTCATATGAACAATTTTGGGCCAAATTCTGTGTGGTGGGAAGTATCTCCCCATAACTTCCAGGGGATTAGCAGGTGCTCAAATTCTGGGGCTATGTGAACCAAATCTCCCTGCATTCCAAATTTTGAGGTTCACCCATCATTTAATCACTGTTATATTTCCTTTGGGCTAGATCCACAGCTAATGTAAATTGAAGTCAGAGAAGCGATTCCTGTTTATGCCAACTGAAGATCTTCTAGAGCTTTCAGTGGTCACACAAATTTCTTTCTGACTCTAACAATTTCATTTCTTGTCTGTTCTGTGGTCAGTAACATGACATCCACAGAGTACTTACTGAAGATCATGCACTACTGCTTACAGAATTAATTATATCTTCAAACTAAAGGACTTTTAATTGCTTTCAGTCCCCTTGGTATCATTTTTGGTCTTGTAATGTTTGGAAAAATTTCTACATGTAGGTAGAAATTGGTTTCTTCTTTCTCAGCCTTTAAAGGCAAAGAGAATAGGAAAAGCTGGAGATTTCAAAGGTTTTCTATTATTTTTATAAATAAAAGTTTCATGCTTTCATCTTTTTTTTTATAGAAAACAAATGTTGAAATAGCATTTCAGCAGCAGTATCCTTGAAAGGACAAATCAGTTCAACAAATCAAACCAAAGACAACATATAAATCACCAAAGTTAGTAGAGAGAGAAGAGATTTTATTTTAAAAATTATTGCTATTTATCTAGCACCAGAAGTGTGCAAAGTACTTTTTATTTATATATTTTTTTCCAAATACAACAAATATACCAACATTCAAGAGTCATCATAGTATACAAGGTAAACAAAGAGGGTTAGGAAATAGGAAGGGGAGGGGAAGTGACATAACTATCTTCAGGGTCTAGGTTAATCACAGACCTCTGATGAGTCAGCCCAAATGGTTTTGAATTTTTGGGCATTCCCTTTCTGTGGAATTCCAGTCATTCCTTAGGCGCGAGGTCTGCCATATCACTGAGCCAGGTATCAATATTTAGTAGGGATCAACTCTTCTGCAAAGTACTTTACTGATATAAGAAAATATCTCTACACTGTAGAGTTCACAATCTAATATATGATAACTGCTTCTTTCTCACATTAGTCAGCATGAACAGTTTCCAGAGCATACTTTCTTGTGTTCATAAATTAAAAGGGTGTTTTGGATACTCTTAAAGTGTGCACTCACCACACAAGTGTAAGCTTCCCCCCTCATGTCAGGATGCAGCATTTTAGAGATTCTTTCACTCAAGCAACCCCCCCCCCCCCCTTGTGTCCTGGTTCCACAATTGTCTGCTGCTTCTATGACCTAACTCTCTGGTCTGGTCAGCTCTCAGATCGGACTCCTTCCAGATAATTTGTTTTCTGTTAAATCTGAATTCAAAATAGCCACCTGGATGTGAAAGTCCATAATATAAACACTAGTCCCTCACAGAGCAAATATAGTCATCTTACTAAGGTTATGGCAGGGAGACTAAGTCTTCCCTGCCCAAGTTTCACCCAGTACTGGCCCCTAGTTCTTTTTATCTTCTAGGTCCTGATTGGCCTTTGCCTGTCCCAACCCTCATAGGCGCTAGAGGAACAACTCTCACTGGTTCTGCCTAAGAAATCTCTGGAAGTCTGAATTCACTGTTAGCCCCTTTTAGCAGGGCAATGTCTTAGGCTAGAGTGTGCCAAGGTGGTGGGGCCACCAGCAGTGGCAATGAATTGCTGGTACACTCCATCACAGATCCTTGGTGTGAATCTTTTAAAGGTGTCTGGCAGAATAATTTCCAGTGGGATTGTCCATCCAAAGCCAATCAGAACCTTTGAAAATCCCAGCCTTAGTCTTTTATGTTGGCTCAGTGGCTGCACTTAAGAACATAGGTGCTGATATTGATGCTATCCTACTAAAAGTGAGCCAACAAAAAACAAGCAAGCAAACAACAAAAGAACAGAACTGATTACCTTTTCCCTCCAAAAAAATCTTATATTCAGATATTAAACAGTACCTCTGGGTCTATACTGCCACACATAAAAGTAATTATGACCATTCTTTGCAGAAAAGTGTCTCCTACAGCTTTAACTATGACAACTTCTCCACCCCCAATATAGATCATTTTTGTTGTTGATGATTGGTTGCAAACATGTTTGTGGAAGGCAAAAGTCTCGTGAATAGTCATGGAAATACATGTTCCTGTGATATTTCATGCCTTTTGTGTTTCTGCAGCCACCTGGAAATCACTTTGACTCCCCACCGCCTGTTTATAAAAGTTTCAACCACCCAATCCAAGATCACTAACAGAACCAAAAGTGAAGGCCAAAAGTATAACTGGATTAAAAATTGAATGAGAAGTTCATTGAGGATAGGTCCATCAATTGCTATTAGCCAAGATGGTCAGGGACACAACCTCAGTTTCTGGATACCGTAAACCTCTGACTGCCAGAAATGGACTGGATGACAGGGGATGGATCACTTGATAACTACCCTGTTCTGTTCATTTCCTCTGAAACATCTGGCTCTGGCCACTGTCAGAAGAAAGAATACTGGGCTAGGTGGCCTGTTTGTCTGATCCAGTGTGGTCATTCTCATGTTTTTATTTTAACTATGTGAAAGAGTGAAATCACACAAGCAATGATTAGGAATGAATGACCAATGTGGAGCTCCTTAGCTGCATTCAGTGTAGCTGAGGAGGAGAATGGGGCCTTAGGAAGTAGAGAGGATGGGGTCTCCCTGATTCTAGGGTGACTGCATCTGGGATTTTCAGGAGAGCAGTGCATCCAACTCCCACTGGAATTCAATGGGTTTTAGGTGCTTAGCTCCCTATGGCTCCTCTGAAAATATCAGCCTAGGGAATGAAATAGTCCTGGTGTAAATTGGAACAACTTAAGGGAAATATGCTGACTTTATGCCACTCAAGAACTCTTCTGTGCACAGGGAATAATCAGTGACCTGTTTGAAGTTGCTTTTAAATGTTGTTTCTGCCGCTAGAGCAGAGCAAAGGGCAATTGATCTGGCTCATAATCTAAGGGTCTATCTATAATGGGGATTTGTGGACTTGTGTAGTTTCAGCAGTGAAAACTTCACTGTAAATGTGTGGCACCCATCCAACCTACCCAGTTTTCAAACAAGGAAGAGTGGCTCTGGTGCAAGCCTTATATTACAATGCCACAGAGCATCTATGCTGAGGGTTTGTACTGGTGTGCCATGGTGCAACCACAGTTGAACAGTTATACCAGAACAAGTATAGAAAGGCCTTAATTGAATAGTTTGTTAGCAACCTATAGGTTGTAATATATTCACAGTGGTCATTGGACAACTTTTCTGCCCAACAGAGACCTGGATTTTCAAATGCCGTGAGGGCTAACATTTCTAATGATCTTTGTAAATAAAGTAATAAAGATTCCTTTTATACTGCCTGCAGACATTTGAAACCACTGCAACTATAGTTTAAACTAAGTTAAATAATTTAATTTTTCTTCTCAGTATGTTCTACCATAACAAAATAATTTATGGGAGGGTATTAAGATGTAGTTTTATAATGACTTTTCACAGGTGAATAAAATATAGCTGATCCCATAAGTTTCTTATATATTAGAAATGCTTGATAAATAGCATCAGTATCATTATACAAATTTTGATATCTTTGTTTTGCTTTCCCTTTATCCACAAGCTATTTCCTTTCAGTATCTTAACCCTATGATTTGGTCATTTCCTAAAATATTCTGCCTATTTTGCTGAGTTAAAAAAAATATTTTTTTTAAAGATGGTTTACATGGAAACATGGTGAAGTAGAATATATAAAGGTCGAATAGCAATAAACTCTATTAGTTGAACTCTTCCACAAAAAGTGAGACTAATTCAAAGGAGTATAGAAAAGATCATAAAAAAACTAGTAGAAAGAATTCAAGATTTCTATATACAATAAATCTCTTGTGTGAATTAATCATAATAATTATTGGCATTTTGAAAAATAAAGAGCTGTTGTAGATCCAATGTAAGTATAAATTACATGCTCATGTTAGAAATAAATTAGAATTCAGTTATCATTATATATTGCTATATTAGATTCATGGAGATGTCAAAATACCTACCACATCTCACAATAAATGCATGATTATGATCTGGCAACTTCTTCCAGAACTGAATAATGTAAGCATCTCCTCACATGGGGGAACATTCTCCTCTTTTGCTCATCATTTTTATTGGATTATGCCTAATATTATCACATCAGATGCTACAACAGAGCCAAATATAACTTGACACAATTCCGTGCAAGAGTCATGTTGCATAGGAATGGAAGAAAACTATCCAGTTTCCCATAAAAGTGAAAGCCCTAGGAACTGTGACAATAACCAGGAACCTAAAGATGCTGAAAATATTTATATCTTACCAAAAGACAGAGAAGGGCAGATTTTCAAAGATTTGTGTGTGTGGATGTTTGAATATACCTAATTTATGCCAAAGTAATTCATATACAGTGGGTATTGATGTGGACACAGAAGCAAAATGATTGATACATGCATGTAATTAGGAGGCAGGCCTCAATTCTTATGAAATGTTAGCACAGGGAAGAGGCACTACCCATCATCCACACTCTCTGGACCTGGCACATAATTGGTTCCATGTGGGGGTTACAGGATTCCTTACCATATAATCTGTAACTTGAGATAGTGTCTCCTCAGCCTACCCACACCCCCCACCCCACACACACACATCAGACTCAGCTTTCTGGGGGTCCCAGCGCCCTCCTCCCTTAAAGGGGGCCAGAGGGTGCAGAAGAGTAGGGGCCTCAGCCCTCAAAGGCCACAAGGTTTCATCCTATCCCATAAGTCCACGGCCTATCACAAAATTCCAGGTTTTTTACCTCTAGGAACCCTTCATTTTATCCTTGTAACTGCACTGCAAACCGACTGCAAGTTATTACAAATTAACAAGTACCTGAGTTAGGTACTAAGCACATTAGTACTTAACCGACTGTGGCTTGAAGATTCTGCTAGAAAGGCCAGAGACTCCCAGTTCCTCTACCAATTGACCCATGGGAGAAAAAAATTCCTTCCTGACTCCGAAACAGGCAATTGGCTAGGCCCAGAGCATCTGTTAGGCCTGGTTTCCATTCCTAAAAGAGACTCCAGATGGCCCCTTCCTCAGGTATCCCTCAGCAAGTGTCCCCTCCTTCACTGCTTGGACTGTCCCCTTCACTGTTGAGGGAGGTGGGTGACATTTTGCACACTTACAGGGCCATTTAATGCCTAAATGGCTGTATAAATGTGCAAATACCTGGTGTGCACACATAATTTAGATTTACATCATGATATGGCCCAGGAGGCAAAAGTCTGCCCATTTATCCCCATGTAGCCCAAATGACTGCAAAGAGTTCTATGTGTGTAGCTGAGGGAAGGGTTTTTCTCATTAATCATGAAACATTTCAAATGAAACTTGGAGATTTTTTTCCATTGATGGGTTTTGTTACAAACCTCAAACTCTGTCCAAGTTTCCCAGAAGAACAGAGATTTTGGTGGTAGCTCCAATACCGCTTAGAAACTGTTCACAATCTGGCCTTTTTTTCCAGCATGCAATCTGGACCTTCTACTGCATCCGAACTTTTTTGCCTGCACATCAAGTTTTAGCATTATAGAGCTAATAATGTAATCGATTCCAAGAATGTTACCAGTCAGTTTAGCCTGATTTTAGTGATTATGAAAACTAAGCAGGTTCAGACCTCATTGATACTTTGACAGGTGTCCACCTGCAGCCTCAGAATTCCCACCACTCTTGTCTTATTGTTATTCTGCATTCAGTGGGATAAATTCATACCTGGAGTGTCTCTGTTGAAGAAATTAGACTTCCACAAGGGATGAATTTGGCTCAGTATGTCTCCACATTTGGGACCATCCTTATTTCTTTAGTTTCCATTTTTTTTCTGTTTAATCCTATTCTTGTTTTATCCTTCTTTTTCCAAGTGCAGGGCCAATTTTCCCTAGATAGTCTTAAACAGGGCTACTAGTGACAGCAAAACAGATTTTCCTTTGGTCACTAGGTAACCCCAGTAGTTTCAGGTGCCTGAGTCATTAGTTTCATTCCCTGTTAAAATAGCATCCTCATAAATAACAACCCTCATGTGATTGGCTACCTTCCTGTATTCTGCACTGTCCTCTGGGCTTTGTGTTCTTTATGTATTTTTGCTAGAACACCCTTATACACTACAAGTTTTTATTTATTTTTAATCTAATCTTTCACATTAAACTGTTGAATGATATGAACCAATAAGGACCGATACTGTTGGAAGAAAAGTGGGAATGAAAACTGGACAACCAAGTAAAAACTGTCCCTTTTCAGACTACTCACACAGTCTATGAAGTTAAGCACATGCATAAATCATTACAGCACCAGAAGCTAACTGCTGTGATTTTCTTGTGGCATTATTATTATTATTTTATCATTAGTATGCAATTCCTTCTTGGCTTTTACATTTTTTGTAAACCTCTTTAATTTTCTTTTTTTCTTTAATAAATAACTGTTAAAGAAATATTCAGGTTGGGATTTCAATTTCACAAAGTCAGGAAATTCATAACTTTCCTGTGGGTAAGCAGCAAATCTATATACAATACAGAAAGCATAGTTCACTTCTTTATGTATGTCAGGCCTGGTCTACACTGCGGGGGGGGGATCGATCTAAGATACGCAACTTCAGCTATGAGAATAGTGTAGCTGAAGTTGACATATCTTAGATCGACTTAAAATCACTTACTTCGTGTCCTCGCGGCACGGGATCAACAGCCGCTGCTTCCCCGGTGACTCCGCTTCCGCCTCTCGCCATGGTGGAGTTCCGGAGTCAATGGCAGAGCGATCAGGGATCGATTTATCCACGTCTACACTAGACGCGATAAATCAATTCCGGATAGATTGATCACTACCCGCTGATCTGGCGGGTAGTGTAGACGTACCCTCAGATACATTAAGGTATTTTTTGGTAAATCCTTCCTCTTCCTGCACTAAGCTAGAGTAAATGGTCTTAGGCTGGAGCTGGTGAAACAGAACCTTTCTCCCTCAGACCACTCTTCTACAAGTGCTACAGCAACTCTAGGCTGTAGAAACATCTGTAGCCAATGCACCATTCCTTACATGGAGGAACGATTGGTGAACTGACATAGGTAGTAGTACAGTGCTCTAGTTATCGTTTAGACAGCCCACCCCTTGTGAGTGCAGCTTTGGCTTTTAGTAGCCCTAACAGATCCCATGGTATTTACTTATGTTATTATCTGTAAACATGCCTATCATAAGTCTCTGAGCACGGTTATATAATAAAAATCCTAATAAAAATCCAATCATATAATTGACTAGAGAACAGACAGAATTAAAAGACAGTCCACTATTATTTATCCCAACTAATCCATCAAACTTGATAGTACCTCCCTCATGTCTGAACAGTTCTCTGAGTGTGAGTTGGGTAAACACACACAACTTGAACTATCCCTGAAAATCAGCAACCAGTGGCTCTGTCAGACCAAGAGAAGAAATGAGTTCCAGAGCTGAGAAGCCTCTGAGGAGAATATCCTTCCTACACTCCTTCAGCATTCAAGGGACTGTCAGCATGAGTGCTCAGGTAATCTAGGTTATAGGGCTGGTGTATAGAGAGGAGGCACCTCCCATAGCAAAACCCCAGACTATGCAGGTTTTTAAAGTTAAAACTAAGTACATCTGGAGCCACACAGACAGTCTAGTACACAAAGCATTGTGATAATGTACTGAATCCAGATTACATTGCTAAGTATATGACTATTGTGTTCTTCACTAGCTGAAATTTCTGAGAATGTTTTATGGGCTGTGCCAAGTAGAGCATATTGCAGATGTACAACTTGGAGGGTACAAGTTACCTTGACAAAATGTGGCTCAGAAAGAAAAGGGCATAAATTCCTAGCCATTTGCAAATTGAAAATATACTTCTAGCCACCATTCTCCTTGAGAGTCTAGTAACAGGCAAGGGTACAAAGGAACCCTTAGATTGCAAACTTCTTTGACAAAATGTGGGCAAACTCCTTTGGCAGACTATGCAGACAGAGCCCACTCATGCCTCCTGATTTTCTTATGAGCATCACCTTTGTCTTGTGTGGAGATCTCTCATTAATCTACAGTGTAGACTTCATTGTTAGGTTCTGAAGACTAAATTCACTCCGAAGTCTTTATCAGCAGGTTTACATAAAAACATCCTTACTGGGTCAGACCAATGGTCCAGTATCCTGTCTTCTGATAGTGGCCAATACCAGATGCTTCAGAGGGAAAGAACAGAGCATGGCAATTATTGAGTGTTTCTCTTTCTCACTGTGTATTTCCTATCCAATTACATTTTTCTGGATAGATTAGTCATCATTTATCGAAGTTAAAGCTCTTTTTTATATATTCTACCCTTCTTTCTAATGTCTTGGCACTGATAGCCTGGAAAGGTGGCTATTTCCTGAGGTTCATCCCCTACAGTGAAACTGAGGCCAGATTCTGGAATTCTTGCTCATTGCAGTGAGTACTTACACATGTGAATAGACCATTGTCATTAATGAGACGATTTGCATGTTCTGTTGCTCAGCCACATGAGTAAGGGGTGCACAATCTCACCCTTAGTTATATTTACAAAACCACTGCATAAAGCATCATTTGAACAAGTACCACTTCCTCTTCCAGCTATATTTTGTTATTTTATCACTTTGATTCTGTGTACAATGTGGGAAGGGATTAAATATATTAGTTAAAAATACTCTGCAAAGTCCAAAATAAACCTGCATCTTATATATGGCATCTTGATTTCCAAGCATCCATTAAGCCAGAGATGGGCCCACATTTAGTATCACCTCACTGAGAGGTACAGATTAGATTTGTCAGACAATTTCTTCTTCTCTTGTCCATCGCTGCAGGGCTTTGCGTGGGTGGGAGCCCTTTGGCAGAGACCTGCGTGTGAAATTTTTTAACATAGGGAAACCAGTGCATAGGTGGTAACAACACAAGACTTGACAGGAGGAAAACCATGACCCAGTGGCAAGGAGATCCAAGACAGCCAGGGGCCACCCTGCTGCTGCAGCCCTCATCCGCCTTCACAGCTGCAGAGTACTAGAAGGTCCTCTATATGCACCTGATCCATCATTGGGGTCTTGTGAAGTTTGGACCACAGTTAGTCAGGGGCCTCACCTCAGACCCGCTCACCAAGGGGAACCCTACCAGGAGTATGAAAGCTCCTCTCTGATGGACCGCAACCAGACAAGGTCAGGCTTGCAGTAAAAACTTAGTGGCTATTAACGAACAATTGGATGAAATTCAAATGGCAATGAGTTCAATAGATAAGAATTTTGAGATCTCTGGTCCTAAACTGCAAGAAGCTGAGAGGAAAATTGAAAATACATAGACAATGATGGATGGAAATAACATTACTCTAAACTAGTAGTGGGCAACCTGCGGCACACAGGCCTTATGCGGCCCATCAGGATAATTTGATTGCGGGCCATGAGACATTGTGCTGACGTTGAGCCACAGGCCGCAGATTGCCCACCATTGCTCTAAACTGAACACTAGAAATGGTGAGGTATTAGAAGATTGAATGGGTGTCCAGAAAAAAATCACCTCAATTGAAGGAATCGGACATTGGTAGATGTTGTTGATGGCAGTGACAGGAGAAACAGAAATCTGTATTTCCAAGAAACGTTATGAAGGAGCTGAAGGAGGATTGTTTTAAGATATCTTTACAATGTGTCAAGCAAAGCTCCTGTGTAGGAAGACAGGATCTCTCTCACAAGCATTCTAAGCCAAATTAACCACCACACTTTCATTTTCAGTACAAATTAAATCTATTTAAATATTTGAATCAGTTCTAAAAAATGAAAAAATGCCAAAGAGTTCATTTTACAATTACCCTCTGCTTCTGTCGTTCTGCCCCACAGATTTATATTATTTGCTTCTTATCTTTTGGTTAGTGATCAAGACACCTCAGGAAACCCATAAATAATAAATAAGGGCCATTGCTTCACTGTATGTATCAGTGGATCACTGCTGCTTATTCATCTGCCAATTGAAATGAATAAAATAAAAGATGTATCTGATTCCTTTACCTGTTTAAAAATAAAACCTTTATCTACACAATTATCTGCCATTTGAAAATGTTGGATTTTAGGGTGTTTTTCCAAACTTATAGGAACAATGGCAAAATTCCATTTAGGGTCTGACATATAGCGACCTGATTTGAGGCATAGCCACCACCAAAACCCATCCCACTACTTCCCTTCTTTATCATTGTGGACAATGTACCATTTTGCCTGTTACTGAAACTTGGGCATTGCCTTTGGGACCTCTCTCTAGGTCCTCACATCCAGGCTATGTCTAAATCTTTCTAATTCTTACTGTATAATGTCTCTAAGATACATATCTATGCCTGCATTTATCTATATCTGATTTATCCACAGAGCTAAAACTATCATTCAAGTTCTCATCATCCTGCATCTCAGTTACTGCAACATCCTTTTCTCTGGCCTTGACAAATACAATGTTGACCTAATAATGTCCATTCAGCATGCTCCTGCAAATATCATTTTCCTAGCCTGCCCTTTGCTCAAGTTGTCCCATCTCTCCAATCGTTCTCCCTTCTCTATTTCATCAAATATAAACTACTTGTCTTCACTTTCAAGGTCCTTTATGACCTATCACCATCCTGCTTGTCATCTCATCTTCATTATCAAAATTTCAACTCTGACTTCTGATTGGCCCATAATGCCAGCCTCTACAACCCCTACTTTGCTAAGTTTCAAACAAGCACCTTCATGCTTTTTCCTCTGTTGCCCCTCAGACTTGGGAGGAGCTCTGTGTGTGTGTGTGTGTGTGTACATACACAAAGCTATCTAATTATCCTCCTTCAAACCCTCCTTATAACTCTTTTTTTCCATTATACCTACAAAAAGCATATGCTAAGTCCACATGCCATCATGCTGACCAATCTTGTTTCCTTGTACTCCTTGAACTGTCTGAATCCATCTATTATCTCTTGTTTTATAATTAGATTGTAAACTCTTTAGGGCAGGGGACCATGTTCGTGTTCTGTGTTTGTACAATGCCTACATGATGGGGTCTAAGTCCATGACTAGGTCTCTTAGGTACTACAGTAGTAATAATAATAAATGCAGAGGAAAAGCAGATATCATTGACTTCTAATAGGATTAAACTATCCTATCCTGAAGTATGCATTACACAGCTCAGATTGAACAAAAAATAGCTAACTATGGATAAAGAATACTTTAAAAAATATCAGCGAGTGAAACCACTGTTTATATATGACTGTGATTTACTTGTCAACTAGGCTTCTGTCTGAAACAAATTAACTCAGAAAATGAGAGCCTTCACAGAAATCATTGCCTAATTAATGATGTTTTTTTTAAATATTACCACATTATCTCAACAGACAATTGACAAACAAACTAATTAACCTTTCTAAAATATCTCTCTAATTAATCGCGTCTTTTATAGTTTCATCAGCTCTATGACCAAGCAAGTCCGAGCAATCATATTTAATTCCTCACATATTGATTTATAAAAAGATAGTTTATTGCTGCTTGCTCATTAGCAGTTACAAGCAGGACTCCTGCAGGAGGTTAGCCTCTTTTACAATTAAACCACATCAGGATACCAAAAAACCCACACATTCTTACACAGTGAGATGTGATAAATTGGAAAGCTACTAAAATGTTATAACCCAAGGAAAACAAAAGACACTGGCTGATTTAGCTGTTTTGTTCCTCTACCCTGTCCCACTCAGTAATCTGGCTACACCAAGATGTGGTGTAACCACAGCCACAGCATAATTTGTGGTTCATCTGCCTGCAAAGAAAAACTTTTAATTATTTTTTTTGTTTAGATATTCTGTTCTTTAAAGAAGAAGAATTTTGAACTACAGCCATTTATTAACAGTCACTTTTCATTTTACAACAATCCACAGTAGTTCTCCAATATGGACAAAGGTGAGTTTTAATCCATGAAAGGAGAATAACTGGCAAATGGCAGCTCCAAACACTCAAAACTAGATTTGGAACAGAACCAACTAACTCGACCCAGCCCTCCCATTCCCAGTTTGGGTCAGAATGTTAACTGCTGGACTCAACTTGCATTTCAAAGGAGGCTTTTTTACAATCTCATGAGATTTCCCGTTCTCAAGAGACTGTGGCCCATAATGCAGAAAGCTTATTAGAAAAGTAGATCTCCTCAGACTTAAACTATATTGAGTCTCATGACCACAGCCTCATTTAAGGATGAGGATCTACCATGAAGTGGTAATTTCAGAACTAGTGTTAGCCAAAACAGCAAAAATACTATGCAGGGAGGCAAATTTGGAGATGACGCCCTTGCAGAAGGAAAGATTTCCTGCCCTTCTGTTTCCTGCCCTGCAATATTACCAGGGCTTTATAATCAAGTTACTCCCCTATTTAGATATAATCCTACCTGCTTCTCCCTCGGTGTCGAGGGACTTCTGATAGCAGAGATATTGTGAATCCAAGGACAAGGTGGGGGACAAGATCTGGCAAAGCTCTGGAGAGGGTCCCCAATCCCTTGTGGTTCACAGAGTACAGTTCCTCAGAAGGCTCGCTGAATGACTGTGCAGGAAGGCATAAGGGGGTGGGACAGGAGTAGCAAGAACAGAACTGGAGGTTCTACTGTTATGTGAATCCCTCTTTCTTAGCACTAGACGGGCTTCTCTAGTCATTAGGCTGGAGCAGCCTCCATGGAACAGCTCTCTGGTGGCCTAGGGTGGAGTACCCCCCTCACCAGTTTCCCCCCAGAGGCTTTCTCAGCATATAGTATAGTTTGCCAACAAGAAGATGATTTTTATTGCAATGGAGAAATATAGTGAAATTCAATTAAAATAATTCAAATTATGCGCACACATACAAAACCTCAAACAAAATATTCAAAATAACCTGTATTTTTGTAAGTTTTTGGAAATAAAGTATTTGAGTGAGGGAAAACATAGTTGCTAAAATATGAAGCTCATTCATTGTGTAGTGTAATAGAGGACAGATGCAGTAGAGTAAAATAGCAACAGCTGTATTAGTTTATGTTCTCTTCCTCCTGTCCTTTCCAATGTATCACCAGTAACAGTGTTGTTTTGATGCAGCAATTGTCGATCTGCTTATGCTGTGCTCATGTGAGAATGTACTTCTGTTTTTATCGGATAATGAGGTCAGAATAGCAGTGTCCATAATGGTCTTGCTTTGGACAGTAATGTGCAGTATCCCAAAGAGACTCTTAAAATAATCAAAGAAAATTATAGTTATAAGGCTGAATTCTGTGCTGAATTACATCCAGTTCCCTCTGGGCTGTTGCTATGGCTGAAAGCCCAGGAACCCCTTCCACTGGCTCCAAGACATCAGAACAAGGTGTTAGAACTCCACCTCATTTCTAATGCCGTTGCTTGCTTTTATATATTCTAGGGTGCTTATAACTTTAATTTTCATTCTTTCTTCCTTTTTCCTGAACTCTCTTTCCCTTGTTGACTAGAGGGAAATATTCTTCTGTACAGCCCATCGTTGACTTTAATTGCCTTAGGGGAAACTATTTTTCTCCTATTATATTTTAGTTTTAGCTTAGGGTCTTGGGTTGAAATTTTGGCCCTCCTGAAGTCAATGGCAAAATTCCCATAGACTTCATGAGTCCAGAATTACACCATTGGTCTTTTAGGGGGATCTCTTTTAAAATATCCTCTGCACTGCCTCCACCACAGCTAAAAACAACATATAGGAAGAGAAAGTAGAATTATGTAAAACATTATTTCTACCAGTATTGTCAGAACATCAAAATGGACTGATAACACAAGGAGTTCACTGTTTCCCTTTTCCCATCCCTGTCATGATCTTCAGTAGCAATTACCATTCTAAAGGAAGATAACTTTCTGATCACTGATTCGCTTCTGATATTGTACGTTAGTCAAATTGTACTATGTCTTAATAATAGATACTTTTTTCTGCTCTACAAAGTCTATGATTTAAATTAGACATTTCTGAGTTTCATTAAGCTCAAATTCTACACCTGGAACAAAGTAACAATGAGAGACAGAGGGAAATAATGAATAAAAATGACAGTTTTGAACCCAAAATGGAGTACTAAAAACATAACGATACACATATAGCTCAGTGTAAAATGTGAATTTTTTTCTGCAGAAATTTTCAATTTAAAAACAAATAATTTTTCATTTAAATTTTCTGCAGAAATGTTTTACTTATTGAAAAATTGAAACTTTTCATTCCAAACTATAGTTGAAATGTCATGTTGCTTGCATACATTTTGTGAATTGATACTTCAAGGTGCTGAGAACCTACTGTGTGATGCTCAGCATCCTCAGATCCCATCATCTTCATGCCTACTGCACCCAGTAAAGTTTTGCCACTGTCTTAAATGGGAGCAGGATGATGCCCTTCAATGAGAAATGAGTGCTCAATACCTAGAAGGAATGGTCCCTAAATCCCTATCAGTCCCTTCCCGCTGCTGCCCTAAAAGGCTAGAGATAATAAAGAATTTCAGATTCCTTTGTTGCACAATAGGTTAATCCTGGGATCATTAGATAAAGCAAGGGAATGGTCAAGCTTGTTAAACAGCACACTCATCTGAACCACACTAGTGGAAAGGGGATTTTATAATATTGGGGAGAAAAATTACAATTTGCAAGGCTAGAAGGTCTGGAACCTTAAGTACCACATTAAATTATTAATTCAATGGTCCCAGTTCTGATTGCTATTCCTAGATAGAAAATCAAAACAAATTGGTGTATGTTAGCAGTATGGACACAGTAGAAAATGGGACCTATAAACAGCAACATCCCACTGTGCAGAAGGTAACACAAGGAGGAGATGAAATAAACACAGCCTGCTGTAAACAAATCAAGCACAGATGGTTTTGTAAGTGCTCAGCACAAATTAACCTGACCACAAGTGAGGGAGGTTGGGTCCAACTAGTCATTAAAGAAAGAGAGAAAGAGATGTATGGCTTGAGGACACCGTATGTTCTCTGGAATATTACAACTTTTTGATGGGGACAACACCATGCCAGGAGCCTGGAGGGATTTTGTTTGAACCTCACCTCTTTGATTCAGATTGGGACCTATGCCCTATGGCCAAGTGTGCAGATGAAGAAGAATGTGTCAGAAGATGTGACAAACATGAAATGGTGACCAATCTCTTTGCTTCTGTACCTCCCTTGTCCATTAACACCACTGATTTAGTACAAAGGAAAATAGCGCAATTGGTGCCCATTGCCCAACTAATAGCCAAGTAACAGGAAATTGGGGACAATTATATACCAACAGTGGAAGCACCTGGTGCGCTGTATCACAGAAGGTGTTCTGGCACCCCGCTGCTTTGTACTTTGAGTCTAATATTAATGGTGGTTCAAATTATTACAGGGTTTCTGAGTACCCTTGGATCTGTGCTGTACCCTGTATCCATCCTCTGTATTTGAGTCTAATCCACTCAGTATATCATTTCTGTATGCCAACTAAAGTTATCGGAGTGACAAAGTCTGGAGTCAGACTGCATTCTTGGGAAGGTGCACAGAAAAAAGGTCTTGGAGGGAATCCCAACACAGGTAAAGAAGAGAAGTGTGGGACTGGAAATCAATTAGCCAAAACTGGTGTGTCATAAATTAAGCCCGATTGGTGAACAAAATAATGAGGGGATGGGTTATTCCAAACTATCACTCCCTTGTAGAGTCCTTAAAAAAAAGAGACTTTGGGAGGAAAATTGTTGGAAGATGCGAACGTAACAAATGCTGACTGATAAAATGTGAAGGAGCAAGCTTTACCATCATAGATAATACCCCCTGCCACCTCCTGAGATCCAATGTAACACCACTGAGTCTTCGTCATCCTAATTCTAAGAGATGTCCTGAATACATCAAAGAACAAAGACAGGAACCCAGATGACATCACCACCTCCACCATCTCTGGCTAAATTCCAAACACCACCTGGGATGTAAGTTATTGTTGCTTCCCTCCCCCCCCCCCCTCCATCCCCATCTATGTCAGTCAGTTGACAAAGACAAACCCCCCCCCCCCCCCCATAATTGCTGTAAACCTGTGATCAGAAAGGCAAGTGAAAGCAATGCCCCTAAACAGTCTCATGCTGGTACAAGTTTGCCAGGTCTAGGAGTGGCCAATAAGAGGGTGTGCTTTATCTGTGTCCCTCCAGGAGAGAGGTTGGAAGTGAAAGTCAAGATCAGAGACAAAAGCTACATTTTCCTTTGCTGTTCTTTTCTCTTCCCTCTTGTTTCTTTGTTTCTTTGTTTTGTTTTAATCTCAAACCAATTTCTGGGATGATAAAAAGTAAGCTTTCATTATACATATGTATCATTTTAAATTGTCCTTTTAATATCCCAAAGTATTAAATTAATAACATCAAAATATTAAATAATACAATGGTTAATTTAAGCTTAGTTTATTATACAATAGATCACTTAGGGTGAGATTCTACCTGGCCATTACACAGGTGTGCAGTGTGTGTGTGTGTGGGGGGGGCAATAAGGACAATCCTTTGGCCCACCTTTATATGATCTGTATCAGAAATAGGCAGAACAGAAGTCTACAAAAGAAAGTGGGAGCATGATTCTGCCCATCCAAGCATGCAACCATCCTCTGTGTTGAAGATAGGAGACTGCACCCCATACAGTGGCGTATCAATGAGTCAGTCAGGTATTTATGGGCTATCTCAGGGCACTGAGATTAATACTTAGGCTGGGATTTTCAAAATTGCCCTATTAAGTTAAATGCCCAATTCAATGGGTTTCAAGAGGATCTGAGTGTCAAACTCCCTTAGGCACCTTTGAAATTCCTAGACTGAGCTTTTACTTCTCATCTCTACATATGTAAGTATAGACCAAGCGACAGAACAACTGTGCAATGTGTAGTTACTGTGGGGATCCAGCATTAGCTTCCTGCATAGTGCTGCTGAGCACTGCCATTGCTGACTGAGCCCTACCATACAGGAGGGCAGGTAGGTATAATCAGTGGTCCACTATTTGGGAAAACAAGGATGGGAACCTGAGTGCTGGTAGGAGACTTGCCTTTAAATTCTAGCTAAGTCATATGGCCTGGGTCAGGATACTACAAAGGTCTAGACCAATCATATGACAGGGGTCAGTACTCACTGACTGCAATGGGTATAGTGTTAGAAAGTCTTGTCAGTACTGTGTGGCCTTTCTAAGTTGACTATCTTCCTAAGCACAAGGCTGGCTGTGCTGAGGGAAGCATTTGCTCCACCTTTTAAAAAATGTAGGCAGAACCTTTTTTACTCTGATTCTTCCCAGTGCTCAAGAACCAATTGTTCTGGTTTTTGGTAAATAGTTGGTTGTAGATTCCTTGTTGTTAAATGTATATAGCTTGTTTTATATTACTGCTCTGGTGATATTTCTGGTTGGTTACTTGTTTGAATTTGTATTGTTGGTTGGTAAAAGTGCTCCTCCCTAGCCCAAGTTGTGATTTTTTTCCCCATTAATAAACGGCCACCTGTTTTTGAATTGCAATCTGCCTCTGTCTCAATTTTCCCCCTTCCACTTGATCCTCATTCGAACCTGTATTGGTCTCGGACAATTCGGGGTGGGTTTTTTTTATTGCTGGGAGAGCTCTCCCCTGACTAGAAAATCTATACTGCCCATGTCACAGTGCTGCCATGGCCACACTGTAATGTGGGCAGTGTAGACATGCCCTAAGATTCCTTTCCCTCCCAGCATGGCTCAACCTCTTAAGTGCTTTAATTGAGGCCTTAATTAGGTAATACATAAATGATCTGGACAAACTAGAGAAATGATCTGAAAGTAAATAGGATGAAATTCAATAAGGACAAATGCAAAGTACTCCACTTAGGAAGGAACAATCAATTGCACACATACAAAATGGGAAATGACTGTCTAGGAAGAACTGCAGAAAGGGATGTGGGGTTATTATGGATTAGAAACTATATTGCAGTCAACAGTTTAGTACTGTTGCAAAAAAAAAAAAGAAAACATAATTCCTGGCTGTATTAGCGGGAGTGTTGTAAGTAAGACACAAGAAGTAGTTCTTACACTCTACTCCACAAGGCCTCAGCTGGAGTATCGTGTCCAGTTCTGGGCACCGCATTTCAAGAAAGATGTGGACAAATTGGAAAAAGTCCAGAGGAGAGCAACAAAAATGATTAAAGGGCTAGAAAACATGACCTATGAAGACTGAAAAAATTGGGTTTGTTTAGTCTGGAGAATAGAAAACTGAGGGGGGGAGGGGTGGGACATGATAACAGTTTTCACGTGCATAAAAGTTTGTTAAAAAGAGGAGTATAAATTTTGCTCTTTAACCTCTGAAGATAGGACAAGAAGCGATGGGCTTGAATTATAGCAAGGGAGGTTTAGGCTGGACATTAGGAAGAACGTCCTAACTATCTGGATAGTTAAGCACAGGAATACATTGTCTAGGGAGGTTGCGGAATCTCCGTCATTGGAGGTTTTTAAGAATAGATTAGACAAACACCTGTCAGTAATGTTGTAGTTATTTAGTCCTGCCTTGAATGCAGGGGACTGGACTAGATGACCTATTGAAGTCCCTTCCAGTCCTACACGTCTGTGATTCTATGGTAGTATAATTTAGAGCTCTGCAGGCTTTTAAACAAGAGTTTAAAATACACACAATCACAGGATAAAAGATTCAGAATCTATCTTATTTAATTTATCTATTTAATGTTGCTTAACTGCTAACCTGAGTTTTCAAAAGGCATCTCAGCAGCGAATAACAATTAAATAATATAAAGTCAGGGCCCAACACATCAACCCATCTCACCATATTGTGCTACCAATGAAAACCAAACACTCTTGTCCAAGCATCACCTCTCTAATCCCACACACCTTTCTAGCATCCACAAGAACAGACCAATGGCAGGGTGCTCACTCATTAGTCCACATTCAGAGGTTACCAGTTTGCTTCCAGATATCCTTGAGGGACGCATCCAGCTGTAGTAGTCTATAGTATTAATGACTCTGTAAGACTATAATATTTTGTCCTTAACTATAAGCACAGTGGCATCTCTGTATCACCACTTTACATATATCTTGTAACAGATGATGAAGAAAAGAGAAAGCTGAAGGCCATAATCTTGTATTGAGTATAACCAACTATGACAGAAAAGATGTCATGCAGACTTATGCCATGGCTGTGCAAAAATGGCAAAAGAGTGCACAATAGCATTGGCATCCTTCTTTGATTTTTGCGCCACATCACTGAAGTCTCAAATAGTGGAAGTGTTCCAGTCTTCGATGTTTTATCCAGTGCCACCACTTGGTAACGAAGTTGAGTTTTTAATGCCCTGAGATATTTGTGTGTTAGGTTGCAGATAAAATTGCTCAAATCTGGTCCAATCTGCCACCACAGTGAGAAAGCAATGTGTTGTGGGCACAAATTGTCATGCTACATTATCATATGGTGAACATGGGTTGAGACGTGAGTGGAAAATTTCCTTTGGGGCTCTGAGCATAATCCAGGGGATATTCTTAATCACTGGTGAAGGGGATGAGCTGCACTGTTCTCCTGCAGTTCTGATATCTAAATTAATGTTGGACGAAGCTGTTTTCATATTTACTGCATGAGCATAGGCAGATTTCTGGTCAGTTGCTATCTTTGCTCAGTGGCTTCTGAATCATCCTTACAGCTGTCAATCTTCTAGGTCACACTCATACCAGAGTTAGGTTAATAAGTGCTCTAGGCAGTATTTCATGTAAATTAAAAAACTCTCCAATTTTCTTTCCCTAATTCTATTGCACATTAAACCATCAGGAATGAGAGAAGCACTAAAACTTCATCTTCTGCATGAGGGGAGGCATCATTGAAGACAACCCCAGCTCGCTCAAACACTTTTGAAGAGATTGCAACCATTAGCCAGAGGCTGGCTTCAATCGAAGGTTCCACTAAGCTGAGAGGATATTAGTTCTACTCAGTAATGGAGAGACAATAATTTATGCCCCAAGCCTGGGAGCTGCTTCCCACAGGTGAACCCCTTCACCCATGCAAAGCCCCATTAATTTCACTTTCAGAGGCTTCTGCCTGCCAGTCAACTGATTACCAACAGATGTTTAACACGTGGGGTGCATAACAATTCTGGAGTCATATGTTGTGTATAATTTTGGAACAACTATTTGAACTTCACCAGATCTATTGATTGCCAAAAGGGGGATTCAATTTGCATTACAAAACATCACAACTAGAAGTAAGCTATTCATCATATTTGAATAACTTCAAACACAGTTGTACTTGTTTTTGTCCAAAATTCTGGTAAATGAAAGTATAACTAGTTGTTGTATAATTTGCTTGGTGTGTAGGCTAAACTATTTTGCTTTAGCCTTTTCAGTTAAAAAAAAGGCACTGTGTTACGTAGTTCAAATGAACATATAAAATGGCTCATGTAATGTATGCTCTTTAAGGCTGGCAGTTAGCAGCCTAATGCTCATACACTGAAGGTCAAATTAAATAGTAGTGTATATCATCGAGCACTTTCATACATTAAACAATGTAATTAATTAAATATTGTGTATGTGTTCAGAAGTTTTTCTATTCCTGCCGACAGCTCCACTTTTATTTAGCTCTAATGCATAAGTTAGAGGTTATTGCATGTCTTTTGGGAGAGAAGTGTATAAATAAATATTATGTACATGCAATTTGCTCAGATGCAGTACATTCTGCTCATGTTTCAGGCAGATACCATGGTGGAAGAGGCACAAAAATTACTTATGGGAGAAATTGTGGCATAAGCACCACCACACTCTCCAAGTCAACCTAAAATTATCCATAAAACTGCAGAATTGGTGGGGAAATGAAATCTGGATGCTGAAGGCCACAACATTATGAGGGCTTACAACAAAATTAATAATAAACAAAAGCAAAAAATAAAAGCATTTATGCTGCACAGTCAAAATCACATAAATGCAGGAAATGTTCCAACTGCCACATTAACTTGGTGACATTGCACACATCCTGTCTATTTTATGGTGTACATTTTACAATATAAACAGTAAAATAGCAAACTACATATTTAACTAGAAAATCAGCAATAGAGTACACTCACCAATCACTTGCTTTTGGAACATTAATTTTTGCATTGCCCAGGTTTTTGTGTTTTTATATGTGCGACATTAATAGTGCATAAATTAGGACACTAATCCATGTGAGGTCCGTTCATGAAAGGGACTCCCGGTGTATTTTCAAGTAATTTTTAAAACACTTCATCCCTATATACACTACTGTATCTTCCCTCAGTGTTCGCAGGAATTGTCAAGAGGGAAAGAAAAGTGGTAGAGAGGGTTGGGACTGGAGCAGAAATTACACAATGCTTCCAGAGGTGGTCAGATTTTGCAACCAAAAAATGCAGATTTGTCAATTCCAAATCTTTTTGGGTGAACATTTCTAAGATCCAACAGACAATTTCTGGTCAAAAACTGTGAGATAGAGTGAGGCCTCTGGGAGGGGGAAACCCAAGTTCAAGTCCGTGCTCTAAAGAATATTTATTTTTTTTATTCAAAGTGGAACAGCCCAACAGAAGAGATTGAGAGAGATTCACTGCTCACTAATCTGTGGTGTGGGAGGCCCAGATTCTAGTGTCTGCTCCAACTCAGGCAGAGCAGGGACATGCATCTGGGTCTCCCACATCTGCACTGAATGCCCTGGTCACTGAATTATTGATTATTCTAGAGTGTCGCCCTTTAATAAAAAAAAAGTTTTGCTTTTGTCCTGAGCAGGAAAAGAAAATGTTTCGAAATTTTAGTGGGATGGGAAAATTGTTATATTGGTACTCAGCAAAGAAGATAATAGATACAAGGGGAGCTGATTTAAACACAGCTGCCTGCTGTGGTGGCTTTATGTACTGGCAACAAAAGAGAAACTAAAGGAAAATGAGGTTCTGCATTGAGTATAGAGTGCCTAGTCATTTAAAGGGGCAGGACTTCACAAAAACTATATCCTACCCAGGTCTCATTGTTTTCCTCACCCTGCTCCACTGCAAATATTAACACAAGAGTTAGCACAGGCTGTATTAATTTCTGAGCAGAATTCTCTGCTGGAAATAAACCCAGGGTTTCAGCATCGAGTGCCATCAATCCACCATCTTTCATTACTACTCTATTCCACATTATAATTTTGAAGCAGTAAAGCCTGGGAAGAGAAAGGCTAAGGTGAAACCATTTTCAGAAAAATGCATGAGGTGAAAATAAATTTTCCACCCTATAACAAATTTGGCAAGGAGGTTAATTTGCCTACTTTCCTTTTGTTTGAAATATTTTGTGGAATCCTTTCCACATGGTACTTAACACAGTGATTAAGTGAGCTCCTAGTTGGCAATTATTTCTTCATTCTGAATTGGTTGCATTGGACTAAAAGAGATGTAAGTTGATAATTACTAGGATCAATGTCATTACCTCCTTTGAGCTAATGGCAAAATAGATAGTGTAAATATTTCAGAAATGGATTATGAAGTAATTCAAAACCTGCTATTAAAATACATATGTTTTATGTCTGTTAGAACCCTGTTCCTCGCCTCCCCCTTTTAGAAGCTTTCATCGCAGCATTAAATGCAGGGAATGAGCATGATTATTCCCTCTGGTGTATAGAGGTGAGTGCCGCACCAGAAAGGATTGCAGTACCCCAGAAAGATTCACCTCCAGGTGTTTGCACAGCCATATTCCTTTCAGGGCTCCTCTAGTGAGGGGCAGATTTAAGCTGCAGTCAGCATCCATGGGAGCCTATAGAACATCCCAGAGAATGTATGGAATCAATGCCTACCAAAGGCACTCTGGTTATTCACCTCTCCAGCTAGTGCTGCCTGAATCTGTTGCTGTTAGCTCACTGTGGGTCTCCTAATGAAAGAGTTATTGCACCCCCTCAACTGACTTGTTGATATATTAACATCTGATTGACAATCTAAATGGACTTGCTACTGCTAGGGGCCCTTCACTGTGTAGACATATTCCAGGACTGAACACAGCTGACTCCATTTTCTCTAATACAGCTAAAAAAAAGGCTAAAATGATTCAAGGCCAGGGAAGAAATTCCGTTTTTTTTATGTAAGATGCTGGGGTCTTAGCAAGACTGATATGGATGAATAATATAGACCTTTCTCTTTCAGCATAACTCATTCAGCAATGTTGTAAAACCAGTAACATGTCTACAGAGATATCTTGCTGGTCAGACTTTGAGAAAACACTGATTCCCAAAATGTTCAGTTTTCACCCCAAAATCACTTAATTCTGTTTTAGAATCCTTATGCTGTTGTGAAAGCCTAGGTAATCTTCCAGGAACTCAGGTTGGGATTTTCAAGAGCTTTCACTGTTGGTCTAACTCTGCTCCAGCTGAGGGCAATAGTAAAATTCCCATGGGCTTTAATGGGTGCTGAGCTAAACCAATGCTGAGAGTATCTGAATATACATCATAGGTTCTTTGCTAAAGAAAGCTTAGCATATAATAAAAAATAGATACAGTGTGGAAAGTATTCCTCTCCTCTTTCATTCTTCCTCTATCTTTTACACCATCTCTAAAGCCAGTATCTTGCTTTTCCTGCCAACTTTCACCCCCCGCTACTTTATCCCATTCCCTCCTGCTCACTCTCACCCCTTTTCTCATCTTCTCTGCCAACCTTATGCTCAGTTATTCTCTCTCCACAGGAACTGTCCCTTCACATTCAGAGAGGAACTTGTTTCCCTCATCATGACAGCAGGGTAGCTGATTAGTACAGAAGTGTCTGCCGCTTAGGAATAGAAGAAACAGCAGTGTTTTCTCATGGGGAGGTCTATTTATGGTCCCTTTGACCTAGTGAGTTATTTTTTTATTTGTTACAGTACTCGGAGTATTGATTGGGTGCTTAATAAATGAGAGTAATTGCATAACAAAATTAATAAAATATATATAAACCAATTTCTTAGTAAATTACAGCCAACTGAAATGTCATACCTTTCCTCATAACTTTACTGCTGATGATACAAAAGCTTTCTCTGCTACAGATCTTGTAACTGAGGCAATCTTTCCATATACCTCCACCTCATTGGCTCTCCGTCTGATTTCAAACCTCAACTAAAGACATTTTTTTCCCCTAGCCTATGCCTCTTAATGTTCCTCTCTGCCAATGTGATTTTTAAAAATTCTGACATGTATTATTTAATTCTTGTGAAGTGTTTCAGGGAAGGCACTAAACAAATTGACAGTTGTAACTGACATTACAAGGGGGTACACATTTGTATACATTCATGAGTAGGGGTAGCTGATGGGGTATACCTGGAGCCACCTTCCAATGAGGGAAGAGGACAAGAGGGATTAAAATGTGAAACGGAAGAAGTATAATTTTTTTAGCTTCTGATAAGGTGGTATTCTTTATCTGAAGACTTGTTTGGGCTTAACAAAGCTGTCTACACAACTGTATTTTGATTGGGGGTGAGATTCATGAGAAATGCATCACAGATATTGTGTTCCAGGGAGAGGAATGGTGGGGATGAGGAAGGTGGCTCTAGACTACTTGTTTGCCCATCTGATCCTGGGATGCTTCACGGCCCGTGGGAATCTGTCTATGTTTTGACAGCCATCTGGATCTGCTCTATGTTTAGACCACTGCCCAGAATCTTGGCAGGACATGCCCCATTGCCTTAAGCCCCCTATTCTGGGGCTTTTGAGGAGATCCTTGGAAGGCAGCCTTAAAGTTGTCTATTGGAATGTCTGTTCCAAGGGAGGATTCCCCCAGTCAGAACTGGGGCTTTCTGCCCCTTTTACCTTGTGCTAAGGGACTGGAGTAGGGCTGAGGATCTCCTCCCATTCAACAACAGCTCCTAAGAGCTAGTGTGTGTTTTACACGTGGTAGCCCACTATTCCATGAAACTGTATCAGAAATTATGTATTAGTGAATGGTTAAAAGGGGAGGAATCAGAACCCCCTCCATACATTTCTTCGCATGACAGGCCAAATTTGAGCACCCACAGAGATAATAAAGGAGAGTGATAACAAAAATACGGAGTTCTGGGACAAGCTGGATGGCCTGACTGAAATACATGGCCTCCATAGGAAGGCCATTCACATCCTGGTCAAGTGCAAGTGCCCCAGGGATGTGTGGGAGAACCTAGATAATAAATGAAAGACGGGGCATTGGGCTGAAAATCATAACCCCAACCCAGCAGGAGGGGATCAGACTGAAGAACCAGCAGAAATCCCAAACCCAGACGTAGGCACTGTAACAGAATTCAGTAATGCACTATCCATTGTTCTAGAAGTCCAGACCACTAATTGGGGGGACAGGGACTGAAGGGTGACTAGGACAACCAGAGCGACCATGGGGAGGCTCCTGCTGTGGCTCCCGCTGTCCCTGTGGTGCATGAGGAAGACTCAAGGAGTGTTCCATGTGAAAAGGAGGACTGGGAACCCCCCCTCCTCCGGGTTTGCTTCGCTTTAATTGCCGCACTAAGGAAACACTTAGCAAAACATGTGCAGTGGCCAATAAACAAGTCTGGCCAGAAGTAAAGGTGGCACTGTGGTTAGGACATGAGCACACAGTAGAACGCAAGAAGGTCCAAATAAAATCATACACTGGTGCTCATAACAACAGGGAGGTTAATAACATTACAATTTTGATAATAGCTGACTGCCCTGTTATCCACTGGTGTCAGGTACCAGAGATTATGGAATTTCATAGAGGCATTTGGAAGAAATCATGGAAGTGTATGAGCTACCTCTTTGAGCAGGGTGACAAGCTTAGACAATGTTGTGGCCCTCTAAGAGGGACAGTGTCTATACTTAATGCAACCAGTGTCCAAATTACCTTTAAAGGGGGACAGTTGCATACTACTAGTGAAGGGGACTACAAGGTGTTGGGCTATCCCTCATTTGAACACAATTACATGGCATATTGCCACGATGGCTTGGGAGGAAACACACAGACCCCAATACTGGAATTTGTGTAGGATTTTGTGGGAAAGAAACCAAACACTCATAAAAGATCATGTGCCAATTATACTGACATGGTATCAGTGGAGGTTGGGCTTGCTGATTCAGGATGGGGCCTACCACTTAAAGCACGGATGGAGGTAACCCCAAAGGCATGGAAGACATTTGTTAAATGATGGCCCAAATTAGAATGTCCATGACTGGTACAATTAACCGGATTATCAGAGACAGAATGGAACCACCTGACTGTGTGTCATGCCATGAACAAATCCCTTTTCCAGAACCAGGATTGATAATGATAGGACCAGCACTACCAGTCCTCACCTCGGTGGTATTCCACACTTACAGGGTCGAGGGGCGTATGCCTTTAGAGGAAGTGAACAGACAGTGTGCAAAGGTCAGGCCTCGAATGAGTAAAAACATTACTAGCCTAACAAACCAAATTGGTGAGTGCTTAACTAGACAGAGGAGGGAATTACTAGATACCCTTGCAGGATGGTTTGGTGCAGGTAATTCTGTTGGCAACACCTATATCATAGCACACCAAGCTGAAAGGAGGGACCGACTGGAATCAAGGCAGACAGACGCCGTAATCTCTAATGCCCGGGGAGGACAGGATACTACTAAGGCCAGTCGATTGATCCTAGACAGCTAAAAGGATCTGTCAAACTCTGTATCCACTTCATTAGATATAACAAAATACCTGGGTCAAGAAGTCACTAGCCTGCTAATAAATGGGAATAACATAAAGGCACTGGAGGAGAGTTTTTGGAGAGCAGGACAAACTTTGGATATCACCACACATGGAATTGTAACCGATCTCCTTGATGGCCAGGTCCACCCAGCCCTCATGGAAGTGGTGGGACCCTATCTCCCCAGTACCCCTCCATGGGCATGGGGAAACAGAGAATCAATGAGAGGCCAAAGACCAGTTTGGACCAGTAACAGTATACTCTTTAGCCTTCTGGTACTCTCATTTACAGCGAGCCAGGATGGTGACCTCCCTGCCAGTATATAGGGGGGTCATGTTATTAAAAGAGAAGGCGTTGCATATGCCACGATTGCTGGGAGAGCATTGTATCCTAGTGAATGTTGCACCCACTCTGATAAGGAAATTCTGAGTACAAGCCCATATAATGTTCTAACGAATCTGTCTAGGTTCAAAGTGGCCATTACTGAGAAACTGGCGCACATCGAGCTGGTCCAGATGAATGGTACCTACTGGTGTGTGACTGCCCAGAACCACTCCATTGAGCTAAGTGGAAAGCCCTACCCCTCGAGACATCCATCCGTGTGCATGACTGTCCCCCGAAGGTCAACCCTGACTGTTGATGGGACGCGGCTCCACTGTACTCCGCCAATGATGGGTAACCTAACATGGGATCTGGAATTGCACTATGGCAGTAAGTATCTAGTCTACAGGCCCTACAGGCGAAAATCGAGAAGTGGGTGGCTGAGGCCCAGAGGCATAATGGGGAAGGCCATCTGAGGTACACTCAGATAGGGGAAACAGTGGACCAGGCCGATGTGAAGTACTTGAAGGTGCGGAACCAGGCAGTGGAGGTTAAAGCGATGATTATGGGCGATGCCATCTCAGGTGATAAGGTACCCTGGGGATAGATCTGGGTGCTATTTTGTCAAGTTATGTGGAGAGTGTCTATCCTGACATTCCTGATGGTACTGGTGCTTTACTGGCGACTCAGCAGTAGGCTGGGTACGTTAAAATTGGTATATTTGACCTGGCGGGTTAGGGAGCCCTAGGGACAAGAGGAGGGACTGAAGGGTTAAAATCCATGTGTATTTTATATAACAACCTGGTATATGAATTGTGCCAGCTCTTTTCCAGACCCAAAGTCCAGAGTATGGTCAAAGGACCAGAGGCCTAGCAAATAGTGATTAGCTAAGAGAAGCAGAATAAGCAAAAGATAACCTTGCTTTGCCAAAATAAGCCTAGTCAGCAAATTGCCAAGTGTTGGAGCTGAAAACTAAATAATTGTGTCTTATTCAGAGTTGCAGATTGAACAAAGAATCCCTGTTTTGGTTGTTAGTTTCTTCTGTAGGGAGGCGTTCTTCCCACAGATCCAACCTTGAGTTTATGAAAGGTTGGAACATGTCAGTATAAGACATGGCCTCCTCCCACCTCCCTTTCCTAGGGACCAATGCCTGCCTTAAAACACACAGGAGACAATCTTTATTGCCATATACTTTTACTGTTTCTTTGTTTTAACTCCTAGGAATGTATCTACTGGACAATCAGAGGAGCTACTCCATTCGTATGGACCACAAATCAGAATTCAACATATATATTTTATACTATTAACATTTTATCGAAGTATTAATTAAAGGTTAACTTGCTAACTTGAGCCCAGGGGCAGAGACATTATGTAACCTGTTAATCATTGGCTAATGTGCTATCTTGTCTTGCAGCAAAACCTATCCCGGAGTGTGGAACTGCCTACCCCGTCACTTTCCCCCGCCCATGGAAAATCCATATATTCTATTGTAATCAATTGATTGACAGTGTCTCTGAGCCTAATAAGCAAGGTGACACTCCGCCAGCGCTGTGTGTAATAAACTCCTATGCTTGACCTCTACATAGTGTGGATTTATGTTTCTTCAATTAGTAACTATTTTGAGAAGAGGTTGGATTCTGGCAGTAGTGTTGACTTTGGAAATTGAATATAATGGACTTTTTCTGGTTGTGCTTATAGTACTGCTGTTGCCATTAAACGGAAAACATTTAACAATGGTTTCCTCCACAGTAGTTCCTTATCTTTAGTATAGAAATAAGCTGGGGGTAATCTCAGATATCACCATGTGATAATTTAATAAAAGTTTTAAGGGTGACCAGCATGCATACGACAGCAGAGTAAGCTTCATTAGGCAGAATTCATTTTATTAATTCGTTAGAAAACACATACAACCATAATAACAAGACAGCTCAGTCCCCAGTTGATATATTGTTTTTGTTTGTTCACACCTTCCAGACCAGACCACTGCATTCATTTTTGAAACTTGAATAAAGAGATCTAAGAAAAATACTGAAAAGGGGGAAAATGCATCAAAAGGGAGTGATGGATACAGTCATTCTAGATACAGCACTCTGAATGGTTTCTCTAATAATTAAAGCAGTTAGAAATATTCCCACTATTTTCTTTGCTGATATTATTGTTACTATGTAAAGTCCCTGGGAAATTGTCCAGCAACATAACACTCTGCAATGAATGGTTAAGAGACAGTGCTGAGTGGATGTTAACAAACCAGTGATATTGCTAAACCACAAAAAGAGAGACTCTTTCAGTTCCTTCTCTTACTCAACTAAACTGTTCAAAAAAAAAAAAAAAAAAAAAGAGTCCAGGAATCTAGACTCACTATAAAAATAACATGGTATAAATAACGTGAAGATGTAAGAAGTGAGTGCCTTTTGTCCAATTTCTATTTTTACTTAATCATAATCATATTCATATGTTTACATAGGGCCAAATGAGTTTCCTTTCATGTACTGCACCATAGGCATCGCAGAGCAACAATACCTTTCTTGATTTGTCTAAAACTATCTATGCTCTCTTAACAACATTTTACTGAATTGGTTGGAAATATAATCGTGGAAAGGAAAAAGAAGGTAATCCCCTGCATATTCCATTGTTCTCACTACCTTGTTCATCAAAGACTCCCTGGTTGACAAAAGAAAAGTTGGAAATATTGTACTGGTGGAACATAAAATATTTCTGGACACTTTAGCTTTTCTGTCAAGCTGCAACAGATCAATAACTGTCCACAATGTACATGAAAACTATTTCCAGTTCACTGGAGCTATATTGTTATGCTTGAGAGATGTCTGCAACAGTAGATAGGTCTGCATGAGCATGTAAATAGATTCAAGATTGGCAAAGTTACTACTGTGCAGACTTTTACCAACTGATATCCAAATGCTAGTTTTCCTACCTTTTTGACACTTATGATATTTACCTAAACAATGTTGTTCAGCATCTTTAATCTAAATACAGTCAGCCCAATAATCAATCAAAAAATCAAATTAATGCTACACTGTGGTGGCATCACATCTGAAGAAAGTGCTACTACATTATCTACATAAAGTAATCTGCTTTTATAGTAATGGGATAATTGTCATATGGCAAAAAGATAATAATTGCAAAATAAAAGAGAAGGCTGCTACAAGAAGATTAAATTCTATACTTGCCTTGTCCACCTAAAAAAATATGAGACAAATAAACTCAGCAAAGTGTGCATGCCTCTCAACATGGATAATTTAGAAGCCCACAGGTAGGAGTTAAGCATTTTTATTTGTTGCCTCACAACCATGTGAAGTGATTTATATTCCAGCACCTAATATATCAAAATGGATACAATTTTAGATTACGTTTCAGTAGCAGATATTTTTGATTAGCTGACCAGAAATGGTACTTCCAAATCCAAAATTGAAATAAAATTTCTGAGAACTTAACCACTCACAGAATATCAGAGTTGGAAGGCAACTCATTTAGTTCAACCCCCTGCTCAAAGCAGGGCCGATCCCCAGACAGATTTTTGTCCCAGATCTCTAAATGGCCGCCTCAACGATTGAACTCACATCCCTTGGTTTAGCAGGCCAATGCTCAAACCACAGAGCTATCCCCTCTGGGCAGCAACTTAGGATTTGTAGCACCTACTGCAGCTTCCAGTGACTGCAGATCTACAGTACACCAGAATGGCCTTTAGCTTGTTTCCTGGTTCTGGTGGGTCACAAAGCAAAGTAATTATATTGGAATAGAGTCACTTTTATTACAGACTAGAATGGCCACACTGAGAGCAATTCCAGAATAGCTGTAGTGGAATAATTTATACTGGTTAATTTCCCCCTATAGACAAGGCCTTAGACGGCATCTAATATATCCGTGTGCAGCCTTTCATGTGCTGAGTGACAAGCCTGCCATTCATCCCCAGAGAGTAATGTTCCATGTGAAAATATTACAGTTCTTTCTGTGGGTGTTCAGTTTCTTCTCAAACAGTGTTTCCATTCACATTTGCACAATCTTGTCCTCTATCTAATGTTTCAAAAACACTTTATTTCGTGTCTTCAGAAGTTGGGTTTTCTTAGACTTCAGTTAAGGGCTGGATAATATTGAACACCCCCTCAAGCAAATAATGCACAGCATCATGAGGAGCAGTGTTTTGGGAACTCCTGGTAGAAATGCCTGTCTGCAGTAACCAAATAGGATGCACTTAATCAGTTAACTTATTCCTGACATTACTGGCTATTAGCCAGGATGGGCAGGGATGCAACACATGCTCTGAGTGTACTTAGCCTCTGTTTTCCAGAAGCTGGGACTGGATGACAGGGGATGGATTACTCTATGATTATCTGTTCTGTTCATTCCACTGAAGCACCTAGCATTAGCCGCTTTTGGAAGACAAGATACTGGGCTAGATGGACCATTTGTCTGACCCAGTATAGCTGTTCTTATATTCTTATGTTCTTAGTAGGTATAGCTAGAGCTGGGTGAATCATTTATATAAAATACTAGTAATTCATTCTATGAATATTACTTTATTCAAAAAATTTGGCTGAGTTATTTCTTCAAATGTTTCTTGGTCTCTGGATGGTTGATTGAAAGTCTTCAGTATTCAGAATCTGATTTTGTGTTTGACATATCCATGTGGAACATTTCTATTCATGATTAGATGAATGTAACTCTTGAAATCAGGTTCCCAGTGTGAAGGCTATCAGAATTATTAATTAACTTTCTGTGAATAGTCGCTAGTGTTGTTTAATACTTGCCATGTCCAGTAACATTCCTGCCAATAAAACTCAGTTGTTAGAGGAGAGGGATGTGAAAGTCACTGAGGTGAATTCATTTAAAAATTTGAATGAAGATCCATAAAATAAATATATTTTGCAGGTAAAATCATGTTGATTCTGTATGAAAACCATCTCAGCTTATGCAGGAAAGAAAAATGTAAATACATCAGTAGCTTTTTACCCATAATTAGTCTGTGGGCAGAATCAAAGCAGCCCAACTGGGAGCTATCACTATGATTAAAAGCTATAAATTCATAATGACTAGAAGCAGAACACACTGGTAACACCTCAGTTTTGGCACTTGTCACATCAACTTCCAAGATTTATTGTGAAGAACGATATGAAGTCACAGGAAGGTGTGTTAAAGAACATTAATGGCCTCATGCTACCTCCTGTTTGCAAAGTAATTGACACGAGTAATCCCAGTTAATACAACCTTTCATGTAAGGATATGAGGAGTTGTTTCCCAGCCATAGAGAGTCTTCTTCCCTGTAGTGACATTTTTGTTTTGTCCAGTGCCAGCTCAAAAAGTGACAGAAAAACATCAATTTTGGCCAACTTCCCAGTGGATCTATTATGGATGAGATGATAGGGATCTTGACTTTCTCCTGCACGCCAGTCTGAAGGATACTATCAAAGCCCAGAGTCCCACTGGCATGGATCAGAGTCCTGTATCACTCATAAATTCTTAGACTGATGTGGAAGTCTTCATGTGCCAAATCAGTTTACCTCTGACTTTCTTCAGAAAGATGTTCGAGTTGCTTTTCACACAGAAAAGTGCTAGGAGTATAGATAACAATATATTTTCCCCTCCTTACTATTTAAAAAATACCTCAGTGCCCACTTTATAAGAGAACTTCTCAGACACCAAGAAAACATTTCCATCTTATTCAATCCTAGATCTAGGGCATCCCTAAGCTAATGCTCGTCAGGGCTGGCGCTTCCATTTAGGCGACCTAGGCGGTCGCCTAGGATACCAGGATTTGTGGGGGTGGCACGGCAATTCGGCGTCGGGGGTCCTTCCGCACTCCAGGTCTTCGGCGGCAATTCTGCGGCGGGTCCTTCACTCGCTCCAGGACCCACCACCGAAGTGCCCTGAAGACCGGGAGCACAGAAGGACCCCCCCACCGCAGAATTGCCGCCGACAACCGGGAGCACGTGTGGTGTTTAGATGCTGCATGTGATTATTAGAACTGGGAGCACTGGCTTTTGGGAGTCTGAAAGGACAGGAAAGAGGAAGGAGGGGGGAGGAGTTGAGGAGGCTGAGTGAGAGTTACAGAGTGTGCAGTTACAGCTTGGTAAAGAGATTTCCACTGTAAATAAAGGTTTCAGAGTAGCAGCGTGTTAGTCTGTATCCGCAAAAAGAACAGAAGTACTTGTGGCACCTTAGAGACTAACAAATTTATTAGAGCATAAGCTTTCGTGGACTACAGCCCACTTCTTCGGATGCATAACGAAGAAGTGGGCTGTAGTCCACGAAAGCTTATGCTCTAATAAATTTGTTAGTCTCTAAGGTGCCACAAGTACTCCTGTTCTTTTT